>NW_026607363.1:0-10000 GCF_029890125.1 Rhinichthys klamathensis goyatoka
TGAGTGAGTGTGTGAGTGAGTGAGTGAGTGAGTGAGTGAGTGAATGAGTGGGTGAGTGAGTGTGTGAGTGAGTGAGTGAGTGAGTGAGTGAGTGGGTGAGTGAGTGAGTGTGTGTGTGAGTGAGTGAGTGAGTGTGTGAGTGAGTGAGTGAGTGAGTGAGTGAGTGGGTGAGTGTGTGAGTGAGTGAGTGAGTGAGTGAGTGAGTGAGTGAGTGAGTGAGTGAGTGAGTGAGTGAGTGGGTGAGTGGGTGAGTGAGTGTGTGAGTGAGTGAGTGAGTGAGTGAGTGTGTGAGTGAGTGAGTGATTGTGTGAGTGAGTGAGTGAGTGAGTGGGTGAGTGGGTGAGTGAGTGTGTGAGTGAGTGAGTGAGTGAGTGATTGTGAGTGAGTGAGTGAGTGAGTGGGTGAGTGAGTGAGTGAATGAGTGGGTGAGTGAGTGAGTGTGTGTGTGAGTGAGTGAGTGAGTGGGTGAGTGAGTGAGTGAGTGAGTGAGTGAGTGAGTGAGTGTGTGAGTGAGTGAGTGAGTGAGTGAGTGTGTGAGTGAGTGAGTGAGTGAGTGAGTGAGTGAGTGAGTGGGTGAGTGAGTGAGTGGGTGAGTGAGTGAGTGAGTGAGTGAGTGAGTGAGTGAGTGGGTGAGTGAGTGAGTGAGTGAGTGAGTGAGTGAGTGAGTGTGTGAGTGAGTGAGTGAGTGAGTGAGTGAGTGGAGTGAGTGAGTGAGTGAGTGAGTGAGTGAGTGAGTGAGTGAGTGAGTGAGTGAGTGAGTGTGTGAGTGAGTGGGTGAGTGAGTGAGTGAGTGTGTGTGTGAGTGAGTGAGTGAGTGAGTGAGTGAGTGAGTGAGTGAGTGAGTGTGTGAGTGAGTGGGTGAGTGAGTGAGTGAGTGAGTGTGTGTGTGAGTGAGTGAGTGAGTGAGTGAGTGAGTGAGTGAGTGTGTGAGTGAGTGGGTGAGTGAGTGAGTGTGTGAGTGAGTGGGTGAGTGAATGACTGGGTGAGTGTGTGAGTGAGTGAGTGAGTGTGTGAGTGAGTGAGTGAGTGAGTGAGTGAGTGAGTGAGTGGGTGAGTGAGTGAGTGAGTGAGTGAGTGTGTGAGTGAGTGGGTGAGTGAGTGTGAGTGAGTGAGTGAGTGTGTGAGTGAGTGAGTGAGTGAGTGAGTGTGTGAGTGAGTGGGTGAGTGAGTGAGTGAGTGAGTGAGTGAGTGAGTGAGTGAGTGAGTGGGTGAGTGAGTGGGTGAGTGAGTGTGAGTGAGTGAGTGAGTGAGTGAGTGAGTGAGTGAGTGAGTGAGTGAGTGAGTGAGTGTGTGAGTGGGTGAGTGAGTGGGTGAGTGAGTGAGTGAGTGAGTGAGTGAGTGAGTGAGTGAGTGAGTGAGTGAGTGGGTGAGTGAGTGAGTGAGTGAGTGAGTGAGTGAGTGAGTGTGTGAGTGAGTGGGTGAGTGAGTGTGAGTGAGTGAGTGAGTGAGTGAGTGAGTGAGTGTGTGAGTGAGTGAGTGTGTGAGTGTGTGAGTGAGTGAGTGAGTGAGTGAGTGAGTGAGTGAGTGAGTGTGTGAGTGAGTGGGTGAGTGAGTGTGAGTGAGTGAGTGAGTGTGTGAGTGTGTGAGTGAGTGAGTGAGTGAGTGAGTGAGTGAGTGAGTGAGTGTGTGAGTGTGTGTGTGAGTGAGTGAGTGAGTGAGTGAGTGAGTGAGTGAGTGAGTGAGTGAGTGAGTGAGTGAGTGAGTGAGCTGCGCCAACTACAACATCCGAGCCGTAAAAAAGCTTTATATTACACACTCATACACACTCAGATCAATGTGGTTTTGCCCTGCAGGAGCAGTGTTGGGGGAAACGTATTACAAGTAACTTGAGTTACGTAATTAGATTACTTTTCCAAGTAATTAGCAAAGTAACATATTACTTTTTCAATTTACAACAAAATATCAAAGTTACTTTTTCAAATAAGTAATGCTAGTTAATTTTACACATTTATTGACTGACAGCTCTCCTGTCCCAATGTTGAGAGAAATAAAGTGAGGAGGTGTGTGTGTGTGTGTGTGTGTGTGTAAACATGATGGTTATTTTAGTTCTAGACTAAATGTGAACTTACATTTACTCGTCTCACTTGCACGAAAATATTCAGTATTCCTCAAAATGAATATAAACAGTAAAATGCAATCTCAGAATTTTACTCACAACTTTTATAATTATAATTATAATTACTTTTATTAAACTATATTAATTACACAAATTTACTTTATGTATTTAATCTCACTTTATTAACCAATGTCTTTGCTGCTGACCTTCAATGATCTTATTCAACCATACTAATAAACAAAAAATGACTGGATTAGATTTAGAAATAAGAGTGTTGAACTTCCGTCTCCTGTATCCTATTGTTCTTTAATCCAGAATAACAGCAGCTGAAAGATTTGTTTGAGCGGCGCCCTCTACTGTACTCTACTGTACACTACTGTACTCTACAGTACACTACTGTACTCTACCTCTACTGTGCTCTACTGTACTGTACTCTACTGCACTCTACTGTACTCTACTGTACTCTACTGCACTCTACTGTAAGCTACTATACTCTACTATACACTACCTCTTCTGTACTCTACTGTACTCTACTGTACACTACCTCTACTGTACTCTACTATACACTACCTCTCCTGTACTCTACTTTACTCTACTGTACTCTACTGTACTCTACTGTACACTACTGTACTCTACAGTACACTACTGTACTCTACAGTACACTACTGTACTCTACCTCTACTGTACTCTACTGTACACTACTGTACTCTACTGTACACTACTGTACTCTACTGTACACTACTGTACTCTACAGTACACTACTGTACTCTACCTCTACTGTACTCTACTGTACACTACTGTACTCTACCTCTACTGTACACTACTGTACTCTACTGTACACTACTGTACTCTACAGTACACTACTGTACTCTACCTCTACTGTGCTCTACTGTACTGTACTCTACTGTACTCTACTGCACTCTACTGTAAGCTACTATACTCTACTATACACTACCTCTTCTGTACTCTACTGTACTCTACTGTACACTACCTCTACTGTACTCTACTATACACTACCTCTACTGTACTCTACTTTACTCTACTGTAAGCTACTATACTCTACTATACACTACCTCTTCTGTACTCTACTGTACTCTACTGTACACTACCTCTACTTTACTCTACTGTACTCTACCTCTGCTGTACTCTAATGTACACTACCTTTACTGTGCTCTTTTGTACTCTACTGTACACTATCTCCACTGTACTCTATGCATTTCCTCCAGCCTGAGGATTACTCATTTCACTTTTGGTGTAAAAGGGCCTTAACATTTGCCAAAAATATAACTTTTCATTGTTATTAAAAAAACAAACAAGCAAGCCCAGCCCAGGTGAGAAAAAGTAACGCAAAAGTAACGTAACGCATTACTTTTCGCATTATGCAAAATTTCGTTTTTCATTTGAATTTTCAACTAAGTAACGCAATTAGTTACTTTTTTTGGGAGCAATATTGTAATGTATTACTTTTAAAAGTAACTTTCCCCAACACTGGTCAGGAGAGTGTGACACTCCTGCAAGAAAAGCTCATCCTGACAGCCGTCGAGTCTCAGGCGTCCTCTCTGAGTTAAAGAGGAGCACGACAGATAAAAACTTTAGTCAAGCAGGAGATTTACAAAAACACACACATCTGAGCCAGAAATACAGACACACACAGACACACACATCTGAGCCAGAAACACAGACACACACTGAAGGAACTGAACGGAAGCTACCGATGGTCTGGAAGTTCAGAGCCACGAGCTGACAGCCGGCGTTCCAGAAGACTTGAGGCATGTAGTTCGAGGAGTCGACTCGCGTTCCTTTGGGATAAATTCTGCTCAGCTGTAGTTTATTATACCTGTGTGAAGGAGTTAAGAATCTCTAACAAAGGATAAAATTCTATAATGATGACTTTGTTGGTTTGTTGGCCAGAGGAGAACTGAGCGACTGAGTCTGGTTTCTCTCAAGGGTTTTCCTCCATTCTGTCACTGATGGAGTTTGGGTTCCTGCCGCTGTCGCCTGTGATGGATTTTTTTAATTGATCATAACTTACATTTATTTTTCTTGCAGGAATAGCATTCATATGCTTTTGAATCCTACATGTTTCCAAAACTTTTGGTTAAAAAAACTCAGTCAGTGTGTGTGTGTCTGAATATAACAAAAGTGGAAATGAAACTAGACGGATGTCTAGGTTTATAAACTCGTGACTTTGAGTACCAAAGTAAAGCAATCAAGAAAACAAAGTTTGCTTCTACCTAGTAACAGGAGGGTTTGCATATGAAGAACCAATCAAATTGTAGGAAATTATGTAATGAATCATGTCACCTCTGCCATGCTCCTTCTATAAAAACTGTTGTATTCTTTTTGCTGGTGGGATTCTCTCTGAGTTTTGTCTGAGATCCTCCGGCCGTGATTAAAGCATGTTCGAAGGCATTGTCTGGAGTCCTAATCGACGTCGAGTAGGAGATGCGCTAGAGTATAAATATTATTGAACGTCGATCAGAAGACGTTTAGGGACGCCGATTAGAAGACGACCCAGGTAGACTTAAGTCAGGTGCAAAAGAAGAAAAAATCTACCACACACCGCTGGCTTCATTAGAAGAAGAAGAAGAAGAAGAAGAAGAAGAAGAAGAAGAAGAAGAAGAAGAAGAAGAAGAAGAAGAAGAAGAAGAAGAAGAAGAAGAAGAAGAAGAAGAAGAAGAAGAAGAAGAAGAAGAAGAAGAAGAAGAAGAAGAAGAAGAAGAAGAAGAAGAAGAAAAAGAAGTTTTATTTATATAGCGCCTTTCCGTAGCTCAAGGTCGCTTTAGATTGTACATTACAATACATTTACACACCCACACACATTAAAATCCCATAAGGACACATATCGCAGACCAAGAAATAGAGCATTGCAATAATCCAGACGTGATGTGATCAATGCTAGAATTAAGGTTCCAGCATCAGCTAAAGTGAGAGAAGATCGAAGACGTGCGATATTACGAAGATGGAAAAAAGAGTTTTTAACAAGAGAAGAAATATGAGAGCCAAAAGATAGAGTTGAGTCGATTAAAGCCTAGTTCACACTACATGATTTTTAGCCCGATTTGCAAATCGTTGAGCTCGCCGACAGGTCAGGGTGTTATCGCGTGCAAATCGCGGGAGATTAGCGGGCGATGAACGCTCGCCAATCTGTTAGTATGAAAGAGCCAACAACGCTTCAAAGACGCTCGCAGACGCGTCGCCGAGCCCAGAAAAATATCTAGCATGCTAGATATCCAGAGCTGTCGCACGACTCAAGCTCACGTGATGTCATGAGCTACAGCCAATCAGAGCAAGGCATGTTCGCGTGTTGTGTTCTTCTTCGTCTTCTTCGCTGGGTATTGGCGCGCGTGCTGTTTCACATCATTTCCGGTTCGTTTTATCGCGTGATTTTTCGTGACAAAACATGGTTTGTAGACAAAATAGAATCGTTGGGTGACAGAGTTGTTGTCAACTGGTGTAGTGCGTTACCTCCTGTTGCGGATCAATCACGTCGTGTCGTGTGGTGTGAACAGCTCAACAACTTGAACACTCCTGATTTCACAGAGAGCAAGTCATGTAGTGTGAACCGCACAGTTCAGCCCGACGTTTTAAAATCATGTAGTGTGAACTAGGCTTAAGACACCAAGGTTACGAACAGATGACGAAGGCTTAACATGAACTCCATCAGCATCACAGGACAGGTCCATCCTTCTGACTGCGGCAGCGAGCCAATCACCAATATCTCAGATGTTATTATTTCATTTGAGGACATCCAGTGCTTGATGTCGCTGAGGCGGCGACCCTCAGGTTTCATCGTTCGGGGTTCAGGAGTGAAGCAGGGTGAGGCCCGGGTAGAAGGATCCCGTCTAGTTTTAACAGGAGCGGGCCTCTCAAGTATTAGAGGAAAAGCATTTACACAGATAGTAAACACAGGGTAGAAGCCCTTATTGAAACAGAGAAAGAAGTTGGATTCACAGAATTGATTTTACGATAAGTGAGCATTTTCTTCAGTGGTGATATAGATATTGGAAAACTAAAACTGAAATTTATATATAAAATTGAGTTTGTGATCTGAGAAAGCAAAATCAGAGCCACTAATGATATGTTATGAAGGGTTATGTACATCAGGCGTATTGTGTAAGCCTGATGTCCGTATGAGATCCGGTATATGACCCCCAGTATCATTAGTCGGGAAACTTAATATTTAACAGTATTATTGATCTGACTGCACTGAGCTGATGATGACATCACTGTTTTCTACAGAAGATAGATGAAATTATACGATTCATAATTGAATTGTTTTTTGCCCGTTTGTCACTGTAAAGCTGCTTTGAAACAATCTGTGTTGTATAAGCTATATAAAACTTTAATTGAACACAAAATTACACTTCGACCGGCAAAAGTTCAGTACAAGCAAAAGATACTCGACGAACTCCACCGGCGATTCCTTGAGCAGCTCCAGCGCTTTAGTTTCCACAAACGACGACATTTCGTAACTTCGATCAGTTTCTGTGGAAAACAAACACAGCCGTGAACCGTAACACACACCGTAACACGTAACACACACAGATCTTACAGCGAAACACATCTTGTGGCGTAACAACAGACTGACTTACTTTTGCACGCCTCGAAGGAGTGGAATTTAACAGGCTGAACGTAGTTGACTAAGTTGGACATCTCCTCTGTGGCGAACGCTTCATTTACTGCCATCCCCTGCAGACACACACACACACACACACACAGCAGAGACACACACACACACAGCAGAGACACATGTGTTACTCTCTCTCTCTCTCACACACACACACACACACACACACACACAGCAGAGACACATGTGTTACTCTCTCTCTCTCTCTCTCTCTCTCTCTCTCTCACACACACACACACACACACACACACAGCAGAGACACATGTGTTACTCTCTCTCTCTCTCTCTCTCTCTCTCTCTCTCTCACACACACACACACACACACAGCAGAGACACATGTGTTACTCTCTCTCTCTCTCTCTCTCTCTCTCTCTCACACACACACACACACACACACACAGCAGAGACACATGTGTTACTCTCTCTCTCTCTCTCTCTCTCACACACACAGCAGAGACACATGTGTTACTCTCTCTCTCTCTCACACACACACACACACACACACACACACACAGCAGAGACACATGTGTTACTCTCTCTCTCTCTCTCACACACACACACACACACACACAGCAGAGACACATGTGTTACTCTCTCTCTCTCTCACACACACACACACACACACAGCAGAGACACATGTGTTACTCTCTCTCTCTCACACACACACACACACACACACACAGCAGAGACACATGTGTTACTCTCTCTCTCTCTCTCACACACTCACACACTCACTCACACACACACACACGCACACAGCAGAGACACATGTGTTACTCTCTCTCTCTCTCTCTCTCTCTCTCACACACACACACACACACACAGCAGAGACCATGTGTTACTCTCTCTCTCTCTCTCTCTCTCTCACACACACACACACACACACACACACACACACACACACACACACAGCAGAGACACATGTGTTACTCACTCTCTCTTTCTCTCTCACACACACACACACACACACACACAGCAGAGACACATGTGTTACTCTCTCTTTCTCACACACACACACTCACTCACTCACTCACTCACACACACAGCAGTGACACATGTGTTACTCTCTCTCTCTCTCTCTCACACACACACACACACACACACACACACACACACACAGTAGTGAAGTGAACATCAGTAAATGATTGTTGTATTTAAACAGCAGTGTTTTACACTGAAACACGAGGGCTGTTGGTATGAATGATGTGTGTAATGAACTGTGTTCAGAGTTCTGCTGGAAGTTGATTCAGTGTAAAGCGGATCATGTGTCGTTTCCAGATTCGGTATATGAGTGAATATGAGCGTCTCCTCGAGTAACACTTTCAGTGTGTGAACATCTTTAAAACACCAATGACACTGACCTCATCAATGGACTTCTTTCTGTAACCGTTCTCATCCTCCACGTCGCTGTCTGCATCCGCTTCACCTGAGGGACAGACGGCACTCAGTGTGAGGAGCGCGGCTCAACTTACCCCACTCAACCAAACCTCTGTGATCGGCCAGACCTGTGTTGTGTGATAAGCTGGACTTGATTCCCGGGACTCTCCTGTCTCCTCTCTCTGTCCCGTCTGCACGAGCCTCTGTCTCCGTGTGTGTCGAGCCTAAACACACACACTCAGCGTTTAACACAGTCTCATCCCAAGACGTCATCTGTCTGACGCTTTTGACCATACGTCAACATCCGACGTTTTAGGGTCCCCTTTAGCGTCAGTTAGATGACGCGGGTAGGTTTAGGTCTGGGTTAGGATTAGGGTTAGATAGCGTCATCTAACTGACGTTAAAGGGGACCCTAAAACGTCGGATGTTGACGTATGGTCAAAAGCGTCAGACAGATGACGTCTTGGGATGAGACTGGGCTGCAGCGTTACACAACACACACACACGACTGGAGTTTCAGCTTCACCAGCCGCTGGGAAACAGCACGGCTGGAACTGATCATTGAGGAATATAGAAACAGGAGCGAGTGCAGCGGTGAACTCGGAGACGTTTACAGTCGCAATGAATCCGAAGAATCTTAGATTATCGGAAAAATAAAAGAACTGCGAAGCGGTGACTTGATTCTGTTGAGAAAGTGTGTGTTATCTTCAAAAACGGAGACGGATCTGAATGCGAGTGCAGTGGACTGTAAAAAAGGGGCGGGGTTTAATCGGGCCAAATGATTGGTCAATCCTGTCACAGAGAGAACTAAAAATGACTAGAAAGAAATATGCCGGGATTAACTGAAATATATATGGGGGGGATTTACAATTCATGCCAGTTTTAACCAAAGACAAATTTGACATCCTGCATCTTCCTCGCCGTAATGTTGATACACACATTACACGATCACACTGAATATGAACACAAACCAGGATAAAATAACATCAGTGGGAAAGACAAACAGCACTAATGTGAGAGGTTCACACACACACACACACACACACTCACTCAAACACACACACTCACTCAAACACACACACACCTGCGCTGGGAGACGAGGGCTCACACACACACACACCTGCGCTGGGAGACGAGGGCTCACACACACACACACACACACCTGCGCTGGGAGACGAGGGCTCACACACACACACACACACCTGCGCTGGGAGACGAGGGCTCACACACACACACACACACACACACACCTGCGCTGGGAGACGAGGGCTCACACACACACACACACACACACACACCTGCGCTGGGAGACGAGGGCTCACACACACACACACCTGCGCTGGGAGACGAGGGCTCACACACACACACACACACACACCTGCGCTGGGAGACGAGGGCTCACACACACACACACACACACACACACACACACACACACACACACACACACCTGCGCTGGGAGACGAGGGCTCACACACACACACACACACACACACACACCTGCGCTGGGAGACGAGGGCTCACACACACACACACACACACACACACACCTGCGCTGGGAGACGAGGGCTCACACACACACACACCTGCGCTGGGAGACGAGGGCTCACACACACACACACACACACCTGCGCTGGGAGACGAGGGCTCACACACACACACACACACACACACCTGCGCTGGGAGACGAGGGCTCACACACACACACACACACACCTGCGCTGGGAGACGAGGGCTCACACACACACACACACACACACCTGCGCTGGGAGACGAGGGCTCACACACACACACACCTGCGCTGGGAGACGAGGGCTCACACCCACACACACACACACACACCTGCGCTGGGAGACGAGGGCTCACACACACACACACCTGCGCTGGGAGACGAGCGCTCTCACACACACACACACACACACACCTGCGCTGGGAGA
>NW_026607363.1:15000-25000 GCF_029890125.1 Rhinichthys klamathensis goyatoka
ACTTTCATGTTTGAAAACGTTGTTTGTGATGTGGATTCTGATCACTGTATAAGGCAGAAACATCTAGACACAATGCAAAGGACTATGTGCGCATAGTAAACATGGTAAATATGATCGCTTGAAGAAATCAGACAAATCATAGGCTATCACAATCATGTTTTATCTTATCTGTCAGTGCGTCTCGTCTCTTTATACCGGACTGATATCCATATCTAGCTCCGCATATGTCATAAAATAAAGCAACTTTTCTCTGACTGAAACGTTTCTCTGACTGAAAATATAACCGTACTGGGAGAGAGTGCTAAAGCTCCTCAGGTCGTATTTTTGGAGGCATATTTGTAAAAATGATAATTCTTTCTAAATGTGATGTAAACACTGTCCTGTGACTGCAACTAAACAGAAACAGACGCGACTGAATAACGTGTGTCCTCTATCTTTTGTGAAATAACGGTAAACCACTTTATTTCTGTATGACTAATGTGCAATCTTGACACAACTTAATTCATTATGATCAATGTATCACTTTTTATTGTAAACCTGTGGTAAAACATCAATGCTTGGGTTTTACATTTTTAAGTAAACAACAAAATTGCCAGCAAACGGTCGCTTTTATCATGTTCGTTTTGCGATCTCGCTGTTTCCAGTGATTTCTTTCTGATTAGTTTTCTGATAAATCTTCCATTAGTGGGCGAAATGATGGGTGTGTGTGCCATTGTTCCAGAGAGGTGTGTTACGGGTGTGTTTTAGTGAAGCGCTGCAGAGCTCAGTGTGTTTTGGTCTCGGTGCTCCAGACCCGCGGCTATTAGCCCCGCCCGCCCGTTTAAAGCCCGCTCACACTGGCCCGACAGTGGAAACGCAGTGTGTTTTGGTCTCGGTGCTCCAGACCCGCGGCTATTAGCCCCGCCCGCCCGTTTAAAGCCCGCTCGCACTGGCCCGACAGTGGAAACGCAGTGTGTTTTGGTCTCGGTGCTCCAGACCCGCGGCTATTAGCCCCGCCCGCCCGTTTAAAGCCCGCTCACACTGGCCCGACGGTGGAAACGCAGTGTGTTTTGGTCTCGGTGCTCCAGACCCGCGGCTATTAGCCCCGCCCGCCCGTTTAAAGCCCGCTCGCACTGGCCCGACGGTGGAAACGCAGTGTGTTTTGGTCTCGGTGCTCCAGACCCGCGGCTATTAGCCCCGCCCGCCCGTTTAAAGCCCGCTCACACTGGCCCGACAGTGGAAACGCAGTGTGTTTTGGTCTCGGTGCTCCAGACCCGCGGCTATTAGCCCCGCCCGCCCGTTTAAAGCCCGCTCGCACTGGCCCGACAGTGGAAACGCAGTGTGTTTTGGTCTCGGTGCTCCAGACCCGAGGCTATTAGCCCCGCCCGCCCGTTTAAAGCCCGCTCGCACTGGCCCGACAGTGGAAACGCAGTGTGTTTTGGTCTCGGTGCTCCAGACCCGAGGCTATTAGCCCCGCCCGCCCGTTTAAAGCCCGCTCGCACTGGCCCGACAGTGGAAACGCAGTGTGTTTTGGTCTCGGTGCTCCAGACCCGAGGCTATTAGCCCCGCCCGCCCGTTTAAAGCCCGCTCGCACTGGCCCAACGGTGGAAACGAAGTGTGTTTTGGTCTCGGTGCTCCAGACCCGAGGCTATAGGCCCCGCCCGCCCGTTTAAAGCCCGCTCACACTGGCCTGACCGTGGAAACGCAGTGTGTTTTGGTCTCGGTGCTCCAGACCCGAGGCTATAGGCCCCGCCCGCCCGTTTAAAGCCCGCTCACACTGGCCTGACGGTGGAAACGCAGTGTGTTTTCGTCTCGGTGCTCCAGACCCGAGGCTATTAGCCCCGCCCGCCCGTTTAAAGCCCGCTCACACTGGCCTGACGGTGGAAACGCAGTGTGTTTTCGTCTCGGTGCTCCAGACCCGAGGCTATTAGCCCCGCCCGCCCGTTTAAAGCCCGCTCGCACTGGCCCGATGGTGTAAACGCAGTGTGTTTTGGTCTCGGTGCTCCAGACCCGCGGCTATTAGCCCCGCCCGCCCGTTTAAAGCCCGCTCGCACTGGCCCAACGGTGGAAACGCAGTGTGTTTTGGTCTCGGTGCTCCAGACCCGAGGCTATAGGCCCCGCCCGCCCGTTTAAAGCCCGCTCACACTGGCCTGACGGTGGAAACGCAGTGTGTTTTCGTCTCGGTGCTCCAGACCCGCGGCTATTAGCCCCGCCCGCCCGTTTAAAGCCCGCTCGCACTGGCCCAACGGTGGAAACGCAGTGTGTTTTGGTCTCGGTGCTCCAGACCCGAGGCTATAGGCCCCGCCCGCCCGTTTAAAGCCCGCTCACACTGGCCTGACGGTGGAAACGCAGTGTGTTTTCGTCTCGGTGCTCCAGACCCGCGGCTATTAGCCCCGCCCGCCCGTTTAAAGCCCGCTCGCACTGGCCCAACGGTGGAAACGCAGTGTGTTTTGGTCTCGGTGCTCCAGACCCGCGGCTATTAGCCCCGCCCGCCTGTTTAAAGCCCGCTCGCACTGGCCCAACGGTGGAAACGCAGTGTGTTTTGGTCTCGGTGCTCCAGACCCGCGGCTATTAGCCCCGCCCGCCCGTTTAAAGCCCGCTCGCACTGGCCCAACGGTGGAAACGCAGTGTGTTTTGGTCTCGGTGATCCAGACTCGAGGCTATTAGCCCCGCCCGCCCGTTTAAAGCCCGCTCGCACTGGCCCAACGGTGGAAACGCAGTGTGTTTTGGTCTCGGTGCTCCAGACCCGCGGCTTTTAGCCCCGCCCGCCCGTTTAAAGCCCGCTCGCACTGGCCCGACGGTGGAAACGCAGTGTGTTTTGGTCTCGGTGCTCCAGACCCGCGGCTATTAGCCCCGCCCGCCCGTTTAAAGCCCGCTCGCACTGGCCCAACGGTGGAAACGCAGTGTGTTTTGGTCTCGGTGCTCCAGACCCGCGGCTATTAGCCCCGCCCGCCCGTTTAAAGCCCGCTCGCACTGGCCCACGGTGGAAACGCAGTGTGTTTTGGTCTCGGTGCTCCAGACCCGAGGCTATTAGCCCCGCCCGCCCGTTTAAAGCCCGCTCACACTGGCCTGACGGTGGAAACGCAGTGTGTTTTCGTCTCGGTGCTCCAGACCCGAGGCTATTAGCCCCGCCCGCCCGTTTAAAGCCCGCTCACACTGGCCCGACGGTGTAAACGCAGTGTGTTTTGGTCTCGGTGCTCCAGACCCGAGGCTATTGGCCCCGCCGCCCGTTTAAAGCCCGCTCGCACTGGCCCGACGGTGTAAACGCAGTGTGTTTTGGGCTCGGTGCTCCAGACCCGCGGCTATAGGCCCTGCCGCCCATTTAAACCCCACTCGCACTGGCCCGACGGTGGAAACGCAGTGTGTTTTGGGCTCGGTGCTCCAGACCCGAGGCTATAGGCCCTGCCGCCCATTTAAAGCCCGCTCGCACTGGCCCGACGGTGGAAACGCAGTGTGTTTTGGGCTCGGTGCTCCAGACCCGAGGCTATAGGCCCTGCCGCCCATTTAAACCCCACTCGCACTGGCCCGACGGTGGAAACGCAGTGTGTTTTGGGCTCGGTGCTCCAGACCCGAGGCTATAGGCCCTGCCGCCCATTTAAAGCCCGCTCGCACTGGCCCAACGGTGGAAACGCAGTGTGTTTTGGGCTCGGTGCTCCAGACCCGCGGCTATTAGCCCCGCCCGCCCGTTTAAAGCCCGCTCGCACTGGCCCGACGGTGTAAACGCAGTGTGTTTTGGTCTCGGTGCTCCAGACCAGAGGCTATTAGCCCCGCCCGCCCGTTTAAAGCCCGCTCGCACTGGCCCGACGGGAGAAACGCAGTGTGTTTTGGTCTCGGTGCTCCAGACCCGAGGCTATTGGCCCCGCCGCCCGTTTAAAGCCCGCTCGCACTGGACCGACAGTGTAAACGCAGTGTGTTTTGGGCTCGGTGCTCCAGACCCGAGGCTATAGGCCCTGCCGCCCATTTAAAGCCCGCTCGCACTGGCCCGACGGTGTAAACGCAGTGTGTTTTGGTCTCGGTGCTCCAGACCCGAGGCTATAGGCCCTGCCGCCCGTTTAAAGCCCGCTCGCACTGGCCCGACGGTGGAAACGCAGTGTGTTTTGGGCTCGATGCTCCAGACCCGCGGCTATAGGCCCTGCCGCCCATTTAAAGCCCGCTCGCACTGGCCCGACGGGGGAAATACAGTGTGTTTTGGTCTCGGTGCTCCAGACCCGAGGCTATTGGCCCCGCCGCCCGTTTAAAGCCCGCTCGCACTGGCCCGACGGTGTAAACGCAGTGTTTTGGGCTCGGTGCTCCAGACCCGAGGCTATAGGCCCTGCCGCCCATTTAAAACCCGCTCGCACTGGCCCGACGGTGGAAACGCAGTGTGTTTTGGTCTCGGTGCTCCAGACCCGAGGCTATTGGCCCCGCCGCCCGTTTAAAGCCCGCTCGCACTGGCCCGACGCTGTAAACGCAGTGTTTTGGGCTCGGTGCTCCAGACCCGAGGCTATAGGCCCTGCCGCCCATTTAAAGCCCGCTCGCACTGGCCCGACGGTGGAAACGCAGTGTGTTTTGGGCTCGGTGCTCCAGACCCGAGGCTATAGGCCCTGCCGCCCATTTAAAGCCCCCTCGCACTGGCCTGACGGTGGAAACGCAGTGTGTTTTGGTCTCGGTGCTCCAGACCCGAGGCTATTAGCCCCGCCCGCCCGTTTAAAGCCCGCTCGTACTGGCCCGATGGTGTAAACGCAGTGTGTTTTGGGCTCGGTGCTCCAGACCCGAGGCTATAGGCCCTGCCGCCCATTTAAAGCCCGCTCGCACTGGCCCGACGGTGGAAACGCAGTGTGTTTTGGGCTCGGTGCTCCAGACCCGAGGCTATAGGCCCTGCCGCCCATTTAAAGCCCCCTCGCACTGGCCTGACGGTGGAAACGCAGTGTGTTTTGGTCTCGGTGCTCCAGACCCGAGGCTATTAGCCCCGCCCGCCCGTTTAAAGCCCGCTCGCACTGGCCCGACGGTGGAAACGCAGTGTGTTTTGGGCTCGGTGCTCCAGACCCGCGGCTATAGGCCCTGCCGCCCATTTAAAGCCCGCTCGCACTGGCCCGACGGTGGAAACGCAGTGTGTTTTGGTCTCGGTGCTCCAGACCCGCGGCTATTAGCCCCGATCGCCCGTTTAAAGCCCGCTCGCACTGGCCCGATGGTGTAAACGCAGTGTGTTTTGGGCTCGGTGCTCCAGACCCGCGGCTATTAGCCCCGCCGCCCGTTTAAAGCCCGCTCGCACTGGCCTGACGGTGGAAACGCAGTGTGTTTTGGGCTCGGTGCTCCAGACCCGCGGCTATTGGCCCCGCCGCCCGTTTAAAGCCCGCTCGCACTGGCCTGACGGTGTAAACGCAGTGTGTTTTGGGTTCGGTGCTCCAGACCCGCGGCTATAGGCCCTGCCGCCCATTTAAAGCCCGCTCGCACTGGCCCGACGGTGGAAACGCAGTGTGTTTTGGGCTCGGTGCTCCAGACCCGAGGCTATAGGCCCTGCCGCCCGTTTAAAGCCCGCTCGCACTGGCCCGACGGTGGAAACGCAGTGTGTTTTGGGCTCGGTGCTCCAGACCCGCGGCTATAGGCCCTGCCGCCCATTTAAAGCCCGCTCGCACTGGCCCGACGGTGGAAACGCAGTGTGTTTTGGTCTCGGTGCTCCAGACCCGCGGCTATTAGCCCCGATCGCCCGTTTAAAGCCCGCTCGCACTGGCCCGATGGTGTAAACGCAGTGTGTTTTGGGCTCGGTGCTCCAGACCCGCGGCTATTAGCCCCGCCGCCCGTTTAAAGCCCGCTCGCACTGGCCTGACGGTGGAAACGCAGTGTGTTTTGGGCTCGGTGCTCCAGACCCGCGGCTATTGGCCCCGCCGCCCGTTTAAAGCCCGCTCGCACTGGCCTGACGGTGTAAACGCAGTGTGTTTTGGGTTCGGTGCTCCAGACCCGCGGCTATTAGCCCCGCCCGCCCGTTTAAAGCCCGCTCGCACTGGACCGACGGTGGAAACGCAGTGTGTTTTGGGCTCGGTGCTCCAGACCCGAGGCTATTGGCCCCGCCGCCCATTTAAAGCCCGCTCGCACTGGCCTGACGGTGTAAATGCAGTGTGTTTTGGTCTCGGTGCTCCAGACCCGAGGCTATAGGCCCTGCCGCCCAATTAAAGCCCGCTCGCACTGGCCCGACGGTGGAAACACGGCTGTTGTCTGTCAGTGTACCTTGAAGGAGATCTCGGAGGTCATGGTGAAGCCGTGTGTGATGAGCGGCTCCTCGTCAGTCCGACCCTTCCAGCAGTCGAGCTCCACACACCGGCAGCCGGACAGCAGGACCTGCCGATAGATCTCCACTGAGGAGTTTCCCGCCAGCTGACCCGCTGACACACACAGACAAGTCAAGTCACCTTTAGTTATATAGAGCTTTTCACAACACAGAGTTTCACAGCAGCTTCACAGAGATAACAGGAAAATAATGCAGCAGAGTTTGTTTCCAGAAGAAAATAGCGTCACAGTCCAGCTTAAGTCAGTTCAGTGATGTTTCATTTCTGTTGTAAAAAAGTTATTAATTTAGTAAATTTATATATTTATAGCCACTCTGGAGAAAACTGTGATGTCATCGTCCAGCTCAGTTCAGTTCTCATATAATGGTGTCAATGCAGGAGATCAATAATATTGTTGAATATTAAATGAAATGTCCCCGACTAAGCAAGACAAAAGCCAAAGGAGACAGTAGACACATAGAGCACGTGTTTCTCCTCCTTTTAAAAGCTGATCCGTCCATTTATTTGCTCTCATAACATTGTATGCAAACTGTAAAAGTTATTATAGCATTTCACTTGCAACACTAATGTACATCAGCTGAGAAGAAATGCAACGCAAAGCCATTAATGGTGGAGAATCGGTCATTACAGAAATCACATTTCTGAGCGATTATGTACTTCCTGTCTGATTGACATAATTGACAGAACTCATAGAAATGAATCTGAAAATGCATTAGTAAGACATCTCGTGTTTTATTGCTAATTTGAGTATATTGATTGCAAGTGCTGAAACCATGTCTAATTGAAGTACTGCCATTAGCGCAAATGATACAGACATTAATATAATAATTCTACAACTAAGTAAGTGCAAAAACCGCCGGGACATTTTAGAGTCCATCTTCACTCGAATGGCTAATTCTAAATGCATTAGCATCTGAAAAAACATTCATACTGGATCATATGTTCAGACCACAAATGACAGACATTGAGGATTATTTGGATATTTCTGAGCATTTGGTCTCACTGTAGTTCATGTTCAAAGGCTAAACATCTGCTTTATGTTCACATCCAATTATTCATTTAGCCGGAATGAAGACAGAAACAGCAATTAAAAACCCAAACTAAATCCCTGACGGTTGTGGTCTTTATTACGGCATTCACTGCTAACTGTCGTGGGTCACACTAGCAGCGCTGTGCGGCTATAGAGCCTGAGGCTGGGATTTTATATTTCATGAATGACAAACACATTTTGGGATGAAGAGTGATATTCTTACCACCTTTGCTGGCCAAAGAGACACATTCTCTCAAAATTCATATGTATAAGAGGAAGATATTTTGTTCAGATAATGTGACGATGATAATGTAATGTTTAATTTATGACAGGAATGAAAACGATTCTGTGAGAGACAGAAATACGATGTTTTCAATGGATCGTACTGCTGTTTAACAACATGCTGATTGTTCAACTGACAAAATATTTTTCCAAAAATCCTACAGTATATAAAAACCCAATAAAACACTTTTGAAAGTTCTGCGTTTTGAAAGTGACGTGATCTTTATACAGTCCATGACACTGTAAAGACTGTGGTCTATCCCTCACAGCCTGGGGAACATTCAGTATGACATCAGCCCTGACTAATGTCTATAGGTGGACTGATGTGTCGTGTGAGTCTTCTGATTGGCTGACCTGTGAGGTAGGTGTCGTATGAGACGTCTGATTGGCTGACCTGTGAGGTAGGTGTCGTGTGAGTCGTCTGATTGGCTGACCTGTGAGGTAGGTGTCGTATGAGACGTCTGATTGGCTGACCTGTGAGGTAGGTGTCGTGTGAGTCGTCTGATTGGCTGACCTGTGAGGTAGGTGTCGTATGAGACGTCTGATTGGCTGACCTGTGAGGTAGGTGTCGTGTGAGTCGTCTGATTGGCTGACCTGTGAGGTAGGTGTCGTATGAGACGTCTGATTGGCTGACCTGTGAGGTAGGTGTCGTGTGAGTCGTCTGATTGGCTGACCTGTGAGGTAGGTGTCGTGTGAGTCGTCTGATTGGCTGACCTGTGAGGTAGGTGTCGTATGAGACGTCTGATTGGCTGACCTGTGAGGTAGGTGTCGTATGAGACGTCTGATTGGCTGACCTGTGAGGTAGGTGTCGTGTGAGTCGTCTGATTGGCTGACCTGTGAGGTAGGTGTCGTGTGAGTCGTCTGATTGGCTGACCTGTGAGGTAGGTGTCGTGTGAGTCGTCTGATTGGCTGACCTGTGAGGTAGGTGTCGTGTGAGTCGTCTGATTGGCTGACCTGTGAGGTAGGTGTCGTGTGAGTCGTCTGATTGGCTGACCTGTGAGGTAGGTGTCGTGTGAGTCGTCTGATTGGCTGACCTGTGAGGTAGGTGTCGTGTGAGTCGTCTGATTGGCTGACCTGTGAGGTAGGTGTCGTGTGAGTCGTTTGATTGGCTGACCTGTGAGGTAGGTGTCGTGTGAGTCGTCTGATTGGCTGACCTGTGAGGTAGGTGTCGTGTGAGTCGTCTGATTGGCTGACCTGTGAGGTAGGTGTCGTGTGAGTCGTCTGATTGGCTGACCTGTGAGGTAGGTGTCGTGTGAGTCGTCTGATTGGCTGACCTGTGAGGTAGGTGTCGTGTGAGTCGTCTGATTGTCTGACCTGTGAGGTAGGTGTCGTGTGAGTCGTCTGATTGTCTGACCTGTGAGGTAGGTGTCGTGTGAGTCGTCTGATTGGCTGACCTGTGAGGTAGGTGTCGTGTGAGTCGTCTGATTGGCTGACCTGTGAGGTAGGTGTCGTGTGAGTCGTCTGATTGGCTGACCTGTGAGGTAGGTGTCGTGTGAGTCGTCTGATTGGCTGACCTGTGAGGTAGGTGTCGTGTTAGACGTCTGATTGGCTGACCTGTGAGGTAGGTGTCGTGTGAGTCGTCTGATTGGCTGACCTGTGAGGTAGGTGTCGTGTGAGACGTCTGATTGGCTGACCTGTGAGGTTGGTGTCGTGTGAGTCGTCTGATTGGCTGACCTGTGAGGTAGGTGTCGTGTGAGTCGTCTGATTGTCTGACCTGTGAGGTAGGTGTCGTGTGAGTCGTCTGATTGGCTAACCTGTGAGGTAGGTGTCGTGTGAGTCGTCTGATTGGCTGACCAGTGAGGTAGGTGTCGTGTGAGTCGTCTGATTGGCTGACCTGTGAGGTAGGTGTCGTGTGAGACGTCTGATTGGCTGACCTGTGAGGTAGGTGTCGTGTGAGACGTCTGATTGGCTGACCTGTGAGGTAGGTGTCGTGTGAGACGTCTGATTGGCTGACCTGTGAGGTAGGTGTCGTGTGAGTCGTCTGATTGGCTGACCTGTGAGGTAGGTGTCGTGTGAGTCGTCTGATTGGCTGACCTGTGAGGTAGGTGTCGTGTGAGTCGTCTGATTGGCTGACCAGTGAGGTAGGTGTCGTGTGAGTCGTCTGATTGGCTGACCTGTGAGGTAGGTGTCGTGTGAGTCGTCTGATTGGCTGACCTGTGAGGTAGGTGTCGTGTGAGTCGTCTGATTGGCTGACCTGTGAGGTATGTCGTGTGAGTCGTCTGATTGGCTGACCTGTGAGGTATGTCGTGTGAGTTGTCTGATTGGCTGACCTGTGAGGTAGGTGTTGTGTGAGTCGTCTGATTGGCTGACCTGTGAGGTAGGTGTTGTGTGAGTCGTCTGATTGGCTGACCTGTGAGGTATGTCGTGTGAGTCGTCTGATTGGCTGACCTGTGAGGTATCGAGTGAGTCGTCTGATTGGCTGACCTGTGAGGTATCGAGTGAGTCG
>NW_026607363.1:32500-63778 GCF_029890125.1 Rhinichthys klamathensis goyatoka
TCTGCGCCAGCAGGTTTGAGGCCAGGCTGAAGAGCTGCTCGGCCCACTCCTGCACACACACACACACACACACACACACATCAGCAGACCGGCCTTCAATCCACTCGGAACAGACCAGCATTAATATGACAAGATCATCATAAATATCATAAAACTATCGGCCTCGCTCACATTTGCAGATCACAGTGTGTGATGGATAGTGTTGGATTGTGCATCGCTGTGTGCTTTACATGTGTAACTCTTCCTAAAGCATATCTTCCTAAAGCATATCTTCCTAAAGCATATCTTCCTAAAGCATATCATCCTAAAGCATATCTTCCTAAAGCATATCTTCCTAAAGCATATCTTCCTAAATGAGTTATGGAATGGGTGATTTAAAGAGAGACACTGAACGTTTGACAGTTTTGAAGAGATGCTTTGAGACGAGTGACGGCTGATCACACACGTATCCTGGTTATAGTGTAGTGTTGGAGCAGCGTTACCACGCACACACACACACACACAGACACGCACACACACACACGCACGTACGCACACAAACACACACACACAGACACGCACACACACACACACACGCACACACACACACACACACACACACACACACACAGACACGCACACACACACACACGCACGCACACACACACACACACACAGACAGACACACACACACACACACACGCCTGTAATCACACACGTATCCTGGTTATAGTGTAGTGTTGGAGCAGCGTTACCACACACTAGACATGTGCCGGTATTCGGTAATGCGATAAATCGCGGTAATGAATATGCACGATATTGTTATCGCGGGGACTTCGAAATACCGTGAAAAATAATAGATCCGAATTTAGATTTTTAGAACGCGCATCAGCTTATTTTCCATCAACCGCTTAAAAAACAATGCGTAGGCCTATATGCTGCGCAAAACACATGTGCACTTTGATGTAAACAATCCCCACATCACATGTATTTAGCACTGTGTGCATGCAGTGCGCACTCTAGTCTAATGTAAACAATCCTCACATGGAGAAGAAGCACGGCGGAAGGAGGAACGCTGCCGACTATTTATCCCCCGCATGGCTGCCAACTCTCACGCATTCAGCTTGAGACTCACGCAATTGACACTTTCACACGGTCTCGCGCCACACATCCATTTTCTCACGCAGAGAAAAATCGCGGAGCAAAGAGGACACTGACACCGACAGACTAGACAGAGCAGGTTACTTTTGATATGAAAAAAATATCAGCTCTCGGGTTTTATAACGGAATTCAGACAATAAATACTGTTTTGCTGCTTGTAAATGTGACGTGACAGATCGCGCGCCTCAGATCAAGTAAACCGATCATCTGTTACTTTTTATTAAAGATACAGTACAACCCACCGAAAGGTACGTACTTTCGATCAATCAGTGTTTTTCAACCACGGAAAGAGGTCAATAACACTGCAGGAGAACAATTATGTCACAGAACGTTACATTTACCTCAGGAAAGCCATTTAATGTTAGTTGACTATAAGAAAATAGCTATAGAGAGGAGTATTTTGCTAAATATGTGCACTATATTACATATTTTAATATATGTACTTGTCATTATATAATTGTTATTATAATGAAAATTACGGCATATTACATTTTTATATTTATATTATTATTATATTTATATTGTATGGATTATATTTAATTTCTCTCTGTATGTTTACAGCATTATGTGAGATATATTTTTTCTTGAGAAACATTTAAATGCAGGCTATCTACTGTAGCCTACCTAATATTTATCCAAATGAGTCAATATTGAATCAAGATTGAAATTAAATCCAAGAATTTAATTGAAATCATGAAAATTGTGTTAAGCAATAATACAAACAGTAGCCTCAGTAACCATGTAAACATTATAACATGTTGTCACTAAAAAATAAAATTAATGTTTTGACAATCACAATTACACATTGTGATGCAAGTTTTGTGCGCACACACACACACAGACACGCACACACACACACGCGCACACACACACACACACAGACACACACAGACACACACACGCCTGTAATCACACACGTATCCTGGTTATAGTGTAGTGTTGGAGCAGCGTTACCACACACACACACACACACACAAACACGTACGCACACACACACACACAGACACGCACACACACACACACACACACACAGACACGCACACACACACACACACACAGACACGCACACACACACGCACACACACACACACACACACACACACACACACACAGACACACACAGACACACACACGCCTGTAATCACACACGTATCCTGGTTATAGTGTAGTATTGGAGCAGCGTTACCACACACACACACACACACACACACACACACACGTACGCACACACACACACACACGCACACACGCACGCACGCACGCACGCACACACACACACACACACACACACAGACACGCACACACACACACGCCTGTAATCACACACGTATCCTGGTTATGGTGTGGTGTAAGGCGCAGCGTTACCTTGGCAACCTCCTCATGAAAGGCCACGAAGTTGTAGTAGGAGATGGTGACCATGTCCTGACCGCTGACCACAGTGAGCGTCCGGTCCTCCATCTTCCCCTCCAGAGTCCCCACGTCCAGCAGCTCCCGCAGCTTCGGCTCCTGAGCAGCCACACACACGCGTCACACACAACACAACACATCCGGTCAGATCAGTGCTGGGCCGGATCAGTCGGGCCGTGTTCCAGTGTGGATCTCCCGGATCCTCTTCTGTGGTCGAGCATCACTGTTACCCCTTTTCCACCAACAAGAACCGGGTGCTGGTTCAGAGCCAGAGCTGGTCCGGAGTTGGTTCGACTGGCAAGCTTACTAAGAACCGGTTTGCCTTTCCACCGGCTAGAGAGCCACAGCAGAGCCAGATCTTACGTCACTGCATACGTCTCATGTTGCCCAGCAACGCTAGTGCGGTAGCGCCAAACACAAACACGCCAGGCTTGTTCGAGATGCATCGGCTTCTGGCAGATCGATCGCCGCATGACATCAGAGCACTGCGAAAGCGACCCAAAAGCACAAGGAGTCGTATGATCTCCACACACTCCCGCAGCTCTGATCGGTCCGCGCCGCGCCGATGCATCTCGAACAAGCCATCAACAATAACGGACGTTGCGTTACTATGGAGGCTCATGGGTTTGCAAAAATACATCGGAATCCAACGCGTTTGTGCAGCTCGCCGTAACTTATAGACGGATATTATAATCAAGCTGCTATATTAGCTCGACTAGCTGCTATTAGCTCGACTAGCTGCTATTAGCTCGACTAGCTGCTATTAGCTCGACTAGCTGCTATTAGCTCGACTAGCTGCTATTAGCTCGACTAGCTGCTATTAGCTCGACTAGCTGCTATTAGCTCGACTAGCTGCTATTAGCTCGACTAGCTGCTATTAGCTCGACTAGCTGCTATTAGCTCGACTAGCTGCTATTAGCTCGACTAGCTGCTATTAGCTCGACTAGCTGCTATTAGCTCGACTAGCTGCTATTAGCTCGACTAGCTGCTATTAGCTCGACTACTGCTATTAGCTCGACTAGCTGCTATTAGCTCGACTAGCTGCTATTTAAAAATGGCGGTCACAAGTTTCTATTCGTCTTGTTGGTCACGGTAACCCCGCCCCAGCCCCTGACGCAAGCGGTTCTTACTTGGCTCTGTTCTAGACCAGCAATGATTTGGTGCTACTTAAGAACCACTTTTCCTGGTTCGGAGCTGGTGCTTAGCGTGTGGAAAAACAAAGAACCGAATTGAAACTCTGGCTCCGAACCAGCACCAGCTCTGCCTTGGTGGAAAAGGGGTATGTGACGAACCCGATGAGCACACACACACCTGCACCTGAGCCTGCACACACACACCTGCACCTGAGCCTGCACACACACACCTGCACCTGAGCCTGCACACACACACCTGCACCTGAGCCTGCACACACACACCTGCACCTGAGCCTGCACACACACACCTGCACCTGAGCCAGCACACACACACCTGCACCTGAGCCTGCACACACACACCTGCACCTGAGCCAGCACACACACACCTGCACCTGAGCCTGCACACACACACCTGCACCTGAGCCTGCACACACACACCTGCACCTGAGCCAGCACACACACACCTGCACCTGAGCCAGCACACACACACCTGCACCTGAGCCAGCACACACACACCTGCACCTGAGCCTGCACACACACACCTGCACCTGAGCCTGCACACACACACCTGCACCTGAGCCTGCACACACACACCTGCACCTGAGCCTGCACACACACACCTGCACCTGAGCCAGCACACACACACCTGCACCTGAGCCAGCACACACACACCTGCACCTGAGCCTGCACACACACACCTGCACCTGAGCCAGCACACACACACCTGCACCTGAGCCTGCACACACACACCTGCACCTGAGCCTGCACACACACACCTGCACCTGAGCCAGCACACACACACCTGCACCTGAGCCAGCACACACACACCTGCACCTGAGCCTGCACACACACACACACACCTGCACCTGAGCCTGCACACACACACCTGCACCTGAGCCAGCACACACACACCTGCACCTGAGCCAGCACACACACACCTGCACCTGAGCCAGCACACACACACCTGCACCTGAGCCTGCACACACACACCTGCACCTGAGCCAGCACACACACACCTGCACCTGAGCCTGCACACACACACCTGCACCTGAGCCAGCACACACACACCTGCACCTGAGCCAGCACACACACACCTGCACCTGAGCCTGCACACACACACCTGCACCTGAGCCTGCACACACACACCTGCACCTGAGCCTGCACACACACACCTGCACCTGAGCCTGCACACACACACCTGCACCTGAGCCAGCACACACACACCTGCACCTGAGCCAGCACACACACACCTGCACCTGAGCCTGCACACACACACCTGCACCTGAGCCTGCACACACACACCTGCACCTGAGCCTGCACACACACACCTGCACCTGAGCCTGCACACACACACCTGCACCTGAGCCAGCACACACACACCTGCACCTGAGCCTGCACACACACACCTGCACCTGAGCCTGCACACACACACCTGCATCTGAGCCTGCACACACACACCTGCACCTGAGCCTGCACACACACACCTGCACCTGAGCCAGCACACACACACCTGCACCTGAGCCAGCACACACACACCTGCACCTGAGCCTGCACACACACACCTGCACCTGAGCCTGCACACACACACCTGCACCTGAGCCAGCACACACACACCTGCACCTGAGCCTGCACACACACACCTGCACCTGAGCCAGCACACACACACCTGCACCTGAGCCAGCACACACACACCTGCACCTGAGCCTGCACACACACACCTGCACCTGAGCCTGCACACACACACCTGCACCTGAGCCAGCACACACACACCTGCACCTGAGCCAGCACACACACACCTGCACCTGAGCCTGCACACACACACCTGCACCTGAGCCAGCACACACACACCTGCACCTGAGCCTGCACACACACACCTGCACCTGAGCCTGCACACACACACCTGCACCTGAGCCAGCACACACACACCTGCACCTGAGCCAGCACACACACACCTGCACCTGAGCCTGCACACACACACCTGCACCTGAGCCAGCACACACACACCTGCACCTGAGCCAGCACACACACACCTGCACCTGAGCCTGCACACACACACCTGCACCTGAGCCTGCACACACACACACCTGCACCTGAGCCTGCACACACACACCTGCACCTGAGCCAGCACACACACACCTGCACCTGAGCCAGCACACACACACCTGCACCTGAGCCTGCACACACACACCTGCACCTGAGCCTGCACACACACACCTGCACCTGAGCCAGCACACACACACCTGCCCTGCACCTGAGCCTGCACACACACACCTGCACCTGAGCCTGCACACACACACCTGCACCTGAGCCTGCACACACACACCTGCACCTGAGCCAGCACAGCACACACCTGCACCTGAGGCCCTGCACAGCACACACCTGCACCTGAGCCTGCACACACACACCTGCACCTGAGGCCTGCACACACACACCTGCACCTGAGCCTGCACACACACACGCTGCACCTGAGCCAGCACACACACACCTGCGACACTGAGCCTGCCACACACACACCTGCACCTGAGCCTGCACACACACACCTGCACCTGAGCCTGCACACACACACCTGCACCTGAGCCTGCACACACACACCTGCACCTGAGCCAGCACACACACACCTGCACCTGAGCCTGCACACACACACCTGCACCTGAGCCTGCACACACACACCTGCACCTGAGCCTGCACACACACACCTGCACCTGAGCCTGCACACACACACCTGCACCTGAGCCTGCACACACACACCTGCACCTGAGCCTGCACACACACACCTCAGCCTGCACACACCTGCCTGAGCCTGCACACACACACCTGCACCTGAGGCCTGCACACACACACCTGCACTGAGCCTGCACACACACACCTGCACCTGAGCCTGCACACACACACCTGGCAACCCTGAGCCTGCACACACACACCTGCACCTGAGCCAGCACACACACACCTGCACCTGAGCCTGCACACACCACACCTGCACCTGAGCCTGCACACACACACTGCACCTGAGCCTGCACACACACACCTGCACCTGAGCCTGCACACACACACCTGCACCTGAGCCTGCACACAACACACCTGCACCTGAGCCTGCACACACACACCTGCACCTGAGCCAGCACACACACACCTGCACCTGAGCCTGCACACACACACCTGCACCTGAGCCTGCACACACCACACCTGCACCTGAGCCTGCACACACACACCTGCACCTGAGCCTGCACACACACACCTGCACCTGAGCCTGCACACACACACCTGCACCTGAGCCTGCACACACACACCTGCACCTGAGCCTGCACACACACACCTGCACCTGAGCCAGCACACACACACCTGCACCTGAGCCAGCACACACACACCTGCACCTGAGCCTGCACACACACCTGCACCTGAGCCTGCACACACACACCTGCACCTGAGCCTGCACACACACACACCTGCACCTGAGCCTGCACACACACACCTGCACCTGAGCCTGCACACACACACCTGCACCTGAGCCTGCACACACACACCTGCACCTGAGCCTGCACACACACACCTGCACCTGAGCCAGCACACACACACCTGCACCTGAGCCTGCACACACACACCTGCACCTGAGCCTGCACACACACACCTGCACCTGAGCATGCACACACACACCTGCACCTGAGGCCTGCACACACACACTGCACCTGAGCCTGCACACACACACCTGCACCTGAGCCTGCACACACACACCTGCACCTGAGCCTGCACACACACACCTGCACCTGAGCCAGCACACACACACCTGCACCTGAGCCTGCACACACACACCTGCACCTGAGCCTGCAAGCACACACACCTGCACCTGAGCCTGCACACACACACCTGCACCTGAGCCAGCACACACACACCTGCACCTGAGCCTGCACACACACAACCTGCACCTGAGCCTGCACACACACACCTGCACCTGAGCCTGCACACACACACCTGCACCTGAGCCTGCACACACACACCTGCACCTGAGCCTGCACACACACACCTGCACCTGAGCCTGCACACACACACCTGCACCTGAGCCAGCACACACACACCTGCACCTGAGCCTGCACACACACACCTGCACCTGAGCCTGCACACACACACCTGCACCTGAGCCAGCACACACACACCTGCACCTGAGCCTGCACACACACACCTGCACCTGAGCCTGCACACACACACCTGCACCTGAAGCCTGCACACACACACCTGCACCTGAGCCTGCACACACACACACCTGCACCTGAGCCTGCACACACAGCACCTGCACCTGAGCCAGCACACACACACCTGCACCTGAGCCTGCACACACACACCTGCACCTGAGCCTGCACACACACACCTGCACCTGAGCCCTGCACACACACACCCTGCACCTGAGCCTGCACACACACACCTGCACCTGAGCCTGGCACACACACACCTGCACCTGAGCCTGCACACACACACCTGCACCTGAGCCTGCACACACACACCTGCACCTGAGCCTGCACACACACACCTGCACCTGAGCCTGCACACACACACCTGCACCTGAGGCCTGCACACACACACCTGCACCTGAGCCTGCACACACACACCTGCACCTGAGCCTGCACACACACACCTGCACCTGAGCCTGCACAACACACACCTGCACCTGAGCCTGCCACACACACACCTGCACCTGAGCCTGCACACACACACCTGCACCTGAGCCTGCACACACACACCTGCACCTGAGCCTGCACCACACACACCTGCACCTGAGCCTGCACACACACACCTGCACCTGAGCCTGCACACACACACCTGCACCTGAGCCAGCACACACACACCTGCACCTGAGCCAGCACACACACACCTGCACCTGAGCCAGCACACACACACCTGCACCTGAGCCAGCACACACACACCTGCACCTGAGCCTGCACACACACACCTGCACCTGAGCCTGCACACACACACCTGCACCTGAGCCTGCACACACACACCTGCACCTGAGCCTGCACACACACACCTGCACCTGAGCCTGCACACACACACCTGCACCTGAGCCAGCACACACACACCTGCACCTGAGCCTGCACACACACACCTGCACCTGAGCCTGCACACACACACCTGCACCTGAGCCTGCACACACACACCTGCACCTGAGCCAGCACACACACACCTGCACCTGAGCCAGCACACACACACCTGCACCTGAGCCAGCACACACACACCTGCACCTGAGCCTGCACACACACACCTGCACCTGAGCCTGCACAACACACACCTGCACCTGAGCCAGCACACACACACCTGCACCTGAGCCTGCACACACACACCTGCACCTGAGCCAGCACACACACACCTGCACCTGAGCCTGCACACACACACCTGCACCTGAGCCTGCACACACACCTGCACCTGAGCCTGCACACACACACCTGCACCTGAGCCCAGCACACACACACCTGCACCTGAGCCTGCACACACACACCTGCACCTGAGCCAGCACACACACACCTGCACCTGAGCCTGCACACACACACCTGCACCTGAGCCTGCACACACACACCTGCACCTGAGCCTGCACACACACACCTGCACCTGAGCCTGCACACAACACACCTGCACCTGAGCCTGCACACACACACCTGCACCTGAGCCTGACCTCAGTCATATCTCACGGTTACTGTACGGACAGGTGTCCGAGGACTCACAGACCGGTCCGGCTTGACTAGCCTGGGGAATCTGCAGACACGGCCAGTGTCCGTCTCACATCTATTCCTCAGAGCTGGACTGTTTCTCACAGCATCGAGAGCTGATTGTACAGAGTCTATCGGTGGCAATGGATCTACGATCTACTTATGCTTACGATGCTTTTGGGAAACGCAGCCCTGGACTGCAAATCCACGAGCGTCTGACAGACGATAGAAATGAACCGGGCCGCATATGCAGTTGCTCACGTAATCAATAAAATGAAAAGTGTTGATTTAAAGGGCTATCACACGAGCGCCTGCGCTGGGACGGGGCCACACACACATTCCTCACAGGCGGACGATCCCAGTCCCTTCGTCCCAGTAAAGCCGGGTCATCGAGCGCTGCTAACAGGACATGAGGGCCATGAAGGGGGCTCATCACACATTACTGTTATAGAGGAGACAAAATATTAAGTTCATTTCACACTTGTATTATTTACCATCAGTTTTGCTGAACAGACATGGACATCGTGTATTTCTGCCCAATTGTCTGTTTTTGTCCCCATCTATTTTTTTGCAAGAGCGGCTCTTTAAAGGTGACATATTATATGCCCCTTTTCACAAGATGTAATATACATTTATGGCGTCCCCAGAATGTGTCTGTGAAATTTCAGCTGAAAATACCAGATCATTTATTATAGCTCTTCAAATTTGCCCCATTTTGGGTGTGAGCGAAAACACGCAGTTTTTGTGTGTGTCCCTTTAAATGCAAATGAGCTTTAGCTCCGCCTCCGTTCAGAAGAGGGCGGAGCCTTCACACAAGCTTCAGAGACTCCGGCAATACCAACACAGGCCAATCTCACTGATCCAGAATCAGGAGAGCAGGAAATATTATAATAAGATCCTCTTCATACGTCAGAAGGAGCGAAATCTGACCTGCTTATTTTTTGACATGCTTGCAGAGAAAGACTCACCAGAACAGAGTTACTGGGTTTCTCTCTCTCTCACACACACACACACACACACACACACACACACACACACACACACACACACACACGCCTGTGATCACACACTTATCCTGGTTATAGTGTAGTGTTGGAGTCTTGTGTAGTGTGCGCTTGTGTAGTGTGCGCTTGTGTAGTGTGTGCTTGTGTAGTGTGAGCTTGTGTAGTGTGCGCTTGTGTAGTGTGCGCTTGTGTAGTGTGAGCTTGTGTAGTGTGCGCTTGTGTAGTGTGAGCTTGTGTAGTGTGGGCTTGTGTAGTGTGAGCTTGTGTAGTGTGCGCTTGTGTAGTGTGAGCTTGTGTAGTGTGAGCTTGTGTAGTGTGCGCTTGTGTAGTGTGAGCTTGTGTAGTGTGAGCTTGTGTAGTGTGAGCTTGTGTAGTGTGCGCTTGTGTAGTGTGCGCTTGTGTAGTGTGAGCTTGTGTAGTGTGCGCTTGTGTAGTGTGCGCTTGTGTAGTGTGAGCTTGTGTAGTGTGAGCTTGTGTAGTGTGCGCTTGTGTAGTGTGAGCTTGTGTAGTGTGCGCTTGTGTAGTGTGCGCTTGTGTAGTGTGAGCTTGTGTAGTGTGAGCTTGTGTAGTGTGCGCTTGTGTAGTGTGCGCTTGTGTAGTGTGCGCTTGTGTAGTGTGAGCTTGTGTAGTGTGAGCTTGTGTAGTGTGCGCTTGTGTAGTGTGAGCTTGTGTAGTGTGCGCTTGTGTAGTGTGCGCTTGTGTAGTGTGAGCTTGTGTAGTGTGCGCTTGTGTAGTGTGAGCTTGTGTAGTGTGAGCTTGTGTAGTGTGAGCTTGTGTAGTGTGCGCTTGTGTAGTGTGAGCTTGTGTAGTGTGCGCTTGTGTAGTGTGAGCTTGTGTAGTGTGCGCTTGTGTAGTGTGGGCTTGTGTAGTGTGAGCTTGTGTAGTGTGAGCTTGTGTAGTGTGCGCTTGTGTAGTGTGGGCTTGTGTAGTGTGCGCTTGTGTAGTGTGCGCTTGTGTAGTGTGGGCTTGTGTAGTGTGCGCTTGTGTAGTGTGGGCTTGTGTAGTGTGCGCTTGTGTAGTGTGAGCTTGTGTAGTGTGCGCTTGTGTAGTGTGGGCTTGTGTAGTGTGAGCTTGTGTAGTGTGAGCTTGTGTAGTGTGGGCTTGTGTAGTGTGAGCTTGTGTAGTGTGAGCTTGTGTAGTGTGCGCTTGTGTAGTGTGCGCTTGTGTAGTGTGAGCTTGTGTAGTGTGCGCTTGTGTAGTGTGAGCTTGTGTAGTGTGCGCTTGTGTAGTGTGCGCTTGTGTAGTGTGAGCTTGTGTAGTGTGCGCTTGTGTAGTGTGAGCTTGTGTAGTGTGCGCTTGTGTGGTGTGCGCTTGTGTAGTGTGAGCTTGTGTAGTGTGCGCTTGTGTAGTGTGGTGTGCGCTTGTGTAGTGTGAGCTTGTGTAGTGTGAGCTTGTGTAGTGTGCGCTTGTGTAGTGTGCGCTTGTGTAGTGTGAGCTTGTGTAGTGTAGTGTGAGCTTGTGTAGTGTGAGCTTGTGTAGTGTGAGCTTGTGTAGTGTGCGCTTGTGTAGTGTGAGCTTGTGTAGTGTGCGCTTGTGTAGTGTGCGCTTGTGTAGTGTGAGCTTGTGTAGTGTGAGCTTGTGTAGTGTGCGCTTGTGTAGTGTGCGCTTGTGTAGAGTGAGCTTGTGTAGTGTGCGCTTGTGTAGTGTGAGCTTGTGTAGTGTGCGCTTGTGTAGTGTGCGCTTGTGTAGTGTGAGCTTGTGTAGTGTGCGCTTGTGTAGTGTGAGCTTGTGTAGTGTGCGCTTGTGTGGTGTGCGCTTGTGTGGTGTGCGCTTGTGTGGTGTGAGCTTGTGTAGTGTGAACTTGTGTAGTGTGCGCTTGTGTAGTGTGCGCTAGAGCTGTCGCGATAGTCAATATATCGACTTATCGCACGATATATGGAAATGAGCGCGATCATTTTTGGTGCCGCGATATATTGCAACTGATAATTTGTTTTATTATTAAAAATAATAATTAGATTTATTTTTACATTACAATGAATGTCACCAACATTTTAGTTGATCGCGCTGCCTCTGTCATCTTGTCTGCACTCTGTGTCGGAGGCGGGGCTCAGGCAGCGTGTCCCCACACACACACACACACACACACACACAGAGAGAGAGAGAGACACCGTCAGGTAAAGAGAAGGCGTGAACCAACTGCATTTTAAAGTGTTCTGCGACATCTACAGCGAGCCAGTTAGGAATAACGAGTCCAACATGGAATTGAGCCATGTGAGTGATTTTATTCAGAGTGAACACGGTGAATCTGACTGCAGTAACGTTGGATGTGAAAGATATGAATAAAAATGATGTTTATTCCAATAACTATTTACTTCCTTTTTTCGGTCGAAGTCCACAGTAGTCAATTGTCGAGTTCGCGGGCGCGATCATTAGTTATCTTAGTTACCAATGATCGCGCGCGCGAACTCGACAATCGACTACTGTGGACTTCGACCGAAAACAGGAAGTAAATACGGGTATGTGAGCTGGCTGAATAAACATCATTTTTATTCATATCTTTCACATCTTTATTCATATCTTTCACCGTGTTCACTATGAATAACATCACTCACATGGCTGTTCACTTAAAATGACACATCAAGGATGTTAACAGGTTTAAAACTAGCCCCGTTTAAGTCAACAGTGTGCACATTTTAAAAAGAGGATAACACGGTGTAGGAAACACCGATTTTTGTCGTTGTTCTCTGTACTGACAGCACTCCAAATTTACCAAAAAAATGAGCTCAATGTTAAAATTGACCGGAGTTCTCCTTTAAGCCCCACAAGGTAAACATGTTGGTGTTCCTTTCTCGGAATCTGCCTAACAATTAAAAAACGAATCTGACTGCAGAAATGTCCTGTTGATGCATCTGTGCCTTTGTGTGAGACACTTTAAAAGTTTAAATTGACATATTACTTTGTTTTGATCTAGTTCTTTATACCTTGCACTTTTTTGTTAACGAAAGTGTATTTATTTACTTGTTTTATTTATTTGGGATATATTTTTTCACATTTCACAATGTCTAAATATTGAATAGATTAAGAATAAAATGTTCTTTGAAACAGTGTATTTGCATTATTATGCTATTATATTGTCATTATGTAATCAGTGGCATAAAATGGTCTCAAAATTACAATAATATCGTTTATCGCAATTAATTTTGGTGCAATATATCGCACAACAAAAAGTAGATATCGTGACAGCTCTAGTGTGCGCTTGTGTAGTGTGAGCTTGTGTAGTGTGCGCTTGTGTAGTGTGAGCTTGTGTAGTGTGCGCTTGTGTAGTGTGAGCTTGTGTAGTGTGCGCTTGTGTAGTGTGCGCTTGTGTAGTGTGAGCTTGTGTAGTGTGCGCTTGTGTAGTGTGCGCTTGTGTAGTGTGCGCTTGTGTAGTGTGAGCTTGTGTAGTGTGAGCTTGTGTAGTGCGCTTGTGTAGTGCGCTTGTGTAGTGTGCGTTTGTGTAGTGTGTGCTTGTGTAGTGTGAGCTTGTGTAGTGTGCGCTGGTGTAGTGTGCGCTTGTGTAGTGTGAGCTTGTGTAGTGTGAGCTTGTGTAGTGTGAGCTTGTGTAGTGTGAGCTTGTGTAGTGTGCGCTTGTGTAGTGTGAGCTTGTGTAGTGTGCGCTTGTGTAGTGTGAGCTTGTGTAGTGTGAGCTTGTGTAGTGTGAGCTTGTGTAGTGTGAGCTTGTGTAGTGTGAGCTTGTGTAGTGTGCGCTTGTGTAGTGTGAGCTTGTGTAGTGTGAGCTTGTGTAGTGTGCGCTGGTGTAGTGTGAGCTTGTGTAGTGTGAGCTTGTGTAGTGTGAGCTTGTGTAGTGTGAGCTTGTGTAGTGTGCGCTTGTGTAGTGTGAGCTTGTGTAGTGTGCGCTTGTGTAGTGTGAGCTTGTGTAGTGTGAGCTTGTGTAGTGTGAGCTTGTGTAGTGTGAGCTTTCTGTAGTGTGAGCTTGTGTAGTGTGCGCTTGTGTAGTGTGAGCTTGTGTAGTGTGCGCTTGTGTAGTGTGAGCTTGTGTAGTGTGGGCTTGTGTAGTGTGAGCTTGTGTAGTGTGCGCTTGTGTAGTGTGAGCTTGTGTAGTGTGAGCTTTTGTAGTGTGCGCTTGTGTAGTGTGAGCTTGTGTAGTGTGAGCTTGTGTAGTGTGCGCTTGTGTAGTGTGAGCTTGTGTAGTGTGCGCTTGTGTAGTGTGCGCTTGTGTAGTGTGAGCTTGTGTAGTGTGCGCTTGTGTAGTGTGAGCTTGTGTAGTGTGCGCTTGTGTAGTGTGCGCTTGTGTAGTGTGAGCTTGTGTAGTGTGCGCTTGTGTAGTGTGCGCTTGTGTAGTGTGAGCTTGTGTAGTGTGGGCTTGTGTAGTGTGAGCTTGTGTAGTGTGCGCTTGTGTAGTGTGAGCTTGTGTAGTGTGCGCTTGTGTAGTGTGAGCTTGTGTAGTGTGAGCTTGTGTAGTGTGAGCTTGTGTAGTGTGCGCTTGTGTAGTGTGAGCTTGTGTAGTGTGCGCTTGTGTAGTGTGAGCTTGTGTAGTGTGAGCTTGTGTAGTGTGAGCTTGTGTAGTGTGCGCTTGTGTAGTGTGAGCTTGTGTAGTGTGAGCTTGTGTAGTGTGAGCTTGTGTAGTGTGCGCTTGTGTAGTGTGCGCTTGTGTAGTGTGAGCTTGTGTAGTGTGAGCTTGTGTAGTGTGCGCTTGTGTAGTGTGAGCTTGTGTAGTGTGAGCTTGTGTAGTGTGCGCTTGTGTAGTGTGCGCTTGTGTAGTGTGAGCTTGTGTAGTGTGAGCTTGTGTAGTGTGCGCTTGTGTAGTGTGCGCTTGTGTAGTGTGAGCTTGTGTAGTGTGAGCTTGTGTAGTGTGCGCTTGTGTAGTGTGCGCTTGTGTAGTGTGAGCTTGTGTAGTGTGAGCTTGTGTAGTGTGCGCTTGTGTAGTGTGAGCTTGTGTAGTGTGCGCTTGTGTAGTGTGGTGTGAGCTTGTGTAGTGTGCGCTTGTGTAGTGTGAGCTTGTGTAGTGTGAGCTTGTGTAGTGTGAGCTTGTGTAGTGTGAGCTTGTGTAGTGTGCGCTTGTGTAGTGTGAGCTTGTGTAGTGTGCGCTTGTGTAGTGTGGTGTGAGCTTGTGTAGTGTGCGCTTGTGTAGTGTGAGCTTGTGTAGTGTGAGCTTGTGTAGTGTGCGCTTGTGTAGTGTGAGCTTGTGTAGTGTGAGCTTGTGTAGTGTGAGCTTGTGTAGTGTGGTGTGAGCTTGTGTAGTGTGCGCTTGTGTAGTGTGCGCTTGTGTAGTGTGAGCTTGTGTAGTGTGAGCTTGTGTAGTGTGAGCTTGTGTAGTGTGAGCTTGTGTAGTGTGAGCTTGTGTAGTGTGAATCACACCGACGTCACCGATCCCTAACTGTTCATCATCTGTCATACAGAGACACTTTAATCATCCAATCACTCTAACTGTCTGTGATAAAGCATGTTCCTTTGTTGAATATTCGTCATCATCCCATCACAGAAGTAAAATGACCATCATAACTCTTCATAACTCTTCATAACTCTTCATAACTCTTCATAACTCCTCATAACTCCTCATAACTCCTCATAACTCCACCGCTTCATTCACACACAGGAGCAATGGTTCATTATGGGGCTTTTGGAAGACTGGCCTTAAAGTTTTGTTGAGCCTGGCAGGGGCCCGATGACTCAAAGCCAGGATCCTGTGTGTGTGTGTGTGTGTGTGTGTGTGTGTGTGTGTGTGTGTGTGTGTGTGTGTGTGTGTGTGTGTGTGTGTGTGTGTGTGTGTGTGTGTGTGTGTGTGTGTGTGAGAGTGAGTGAGTCTGTGTGAGTGAGTGAGTGATTGTGTGTGAGCGAGCGAGTGTGTGTGTGTGTGTGTGTGTGTGTGAGAGAGAGTGAGTGAGCGAGTGTGTGTGTGACAGAGAGAGTGAGTGAGCGAGTGTGTGTGTGACAGAGAGAGAGAGAGAGAGAGAGAGTGAGTGAGTGAGTGAGTGTGTGAGAGAGTGTGTGTGTGTCTGTATGTGTGCGTGTGTGTGTGAGAGAGAGTGTGAGAGTGTGTGTGTGTGTGCTCTTTGATATCTTTCATTTGAAAGTCACGTGTCTAGTATCTGTAAAACCGCATTTTTCCATCTTAAAAATATATCTAAATTACACCATATGCTCTCATTGACGAATGCGGAACAGTTAGTTCATGCGTTCATGACCTCAAGGCTAGATTACTGTAATGCTCTACTGGGTGGTTGCCCTGCACGCTTAATAAACAAACTCCAGCTGGTCCAAAACACAGACGCTCGAGTTCTTATCAGAACCAGGAAGTATGACCATATTAGCCCGGTTCTGTCAACACCGCATTGGCTGCCTATTAAACATCGTATAAATTTTAAAATATTGTTGATTACTTACAAAGCACTAAATGGTTTTGCTCCCAGTACTTGAGCGAGATCTTAACGCATTATAGTCCTTCACGTCTATTGCGATCTCTAAACTCCGGCCAGTTGATAATACCTAGAATATCTAAATCGACTGCTGGCGGGAGATCCTTTTCCTATTTAGCACCAAAACTTTGGAACAGTCTTCCTACCATTGTCCGGGAAGCAGACACACTCTGTCAGTTCAAAGCTAGACTAAAAACACATCTCTTTGACCTAGCATACACATAATACATTATAGACTTCTATAATTCAATGTTAGGCTGCATAGATTAGGTCAGCCGGAACTGGGAACACTTCCCATAAATCCAGATGTACTCGCTACATCATAAGAAGAATGGCATCTACGCTAATATTAGTGTCTTTGTTTATCCCGAGGTTTTCCCGCAGCCTGCCGGATCCAGGCCGTGTCCAGATCTGACGAAGGAGATTCGCCTGGACCCGATGACAATGCAGTGCTGAAGTATCCACTATCCTCTCCCTATGGAGGATCCCGTTCCCACTCTACAGATAAAGCGTTGTTGAAAATCCGGTTCGCGTACCCCGAAGTGATAAAATAAAATTCTGTATCAAATTTATAGGCAAGACAAGTAGTTTGTTTAGGCATGGGTTTGTAGGGAAATTACAAACCTGCGCACACATATTCAAACGAATTTAACTATAGAATAAATTTGTAATGCGCATGTGAACGCCATCAGGTCACAGGTTCAGTTTAAAGTCTGTTTAGAGAGAACGCCGTCGTCTTAGTGGCCCCTAATGTAATAACAAATGATAATTTTGCTGGAAGTGAATCAATCAAAACCAACTTTAGCCGGAAATAACATTATTCAAAATCGCTATAAAGCCAAAACAATCTCTGTTACCGTAAATTGTATGTTTATCTCTGTAAAGCTGCTTTGAAACAATCTCCATTGTTAAAAGCGCTATATAAATGAAGATGACTTGACTTGACTTGACTTGACTATAACATAAAAATGATAAAAGCCAAAAAACCGTACTAATATCACTTTGATCACACATTCCTCTTCCTTCTAAAGATAATCAGTTGTAATTCTCCTGTAGTGAGCAGATTAGTACCGGCCGAGCCTCGATGTGAGCCCAGTCTCTGCTGAACTGAACCCAGCGTTCCTCTCATGAGGAGAGCCAGGGAAACATTCACAGGAACAGAAGATTAGAAGTCGTCCCGGGTTACGTATGTAACCCTAGTTCCCCTTCAGGGACTACCGCTGCGTGTAATCGCAGTGGGAACGCCCCAGCGTGACGCGTCTGAAGCATGAATGAAATCAGTCAATGGAGAGAATGAGCGTACGGCGAGTGACGTCATAGACCAGGAAGCTATAAATATCCCCTGAGCACACAACACGCCAGCTAAAAAGTTACTGAAGCAGCGACCCAAGGGGATGCCGAGAGTATGGCAGGACACGCAGCGTCCGTCCCTTCGGGGAACTAGGGTTACATACGTAACCCGGGACGTTCCCCTTCAGGGACTACCGCTGCGTGTAATCGCAGTGGGAACGCAATACCCACATCCCCATACGACCAAATCCCCGTCGTGTGTCATCAGGAGACACAAACCGACGAGAGAACCTGAGCCCCTGGAGTGGAGCTAAGGTCAAGGGAATAAAATCTGACGAAAGTGTGCGGTGAGGACCAGCCTGCCGCATCACAAACGTCCTGAAGAGAAGCTCCTGAAAGAAGAGCTGTAGAAGCAGCCATACTCCGGGTGGAATGAGCCCTTACAGCCAAAGGTGAAGGCTGATGGGCCGAACCGTAAGCAAGCGAGATGGCCTCGACCACCCACTTGCTCATCCTTTGCTTAGATGCAGGACACCCTCTCTTAGGTGACCCAAAACAGACAAACAGTTGTTCCGATCTCCTCCACAGAGCAGCTCTGTGGACATACGCATCTAAAGCCCTAACAGGGCACAGCAAATTAAGTTTCCTCTGGTCTGACGTCAGAAAAGGCGGAGGACAGAAAGCCTGCAGAACTATAGGTCTAACCAAAGTGGTCGGCACCTTAGGAACATAACCTGGTCTCGGACAGAGAAAGGCCTTAACCATACCAGGAGCAAATTCCAGGCACGAGGGAGCCACCGAAAGTGCTTGAATATCACCAATCCTTTTTAGAGATGAGATAGCAAGAAGAAGGATAGTCTTAAGAGTAAGAAACTTTTCCGAAACTTCCTCGATGGGCTCGAAAGGAGCAAGGGAGAGACCTTCTAAGACGATGGCCAGATCCCAAGCTGGTACCCTTGTGCGAACTGCAGGCCTCAGCCTCAGGGTGCCACGAAGGAAGCGAGATATAAGTGGGTGTTTCCCGAGGGAACCTCCACTTGAAGGGGCGTGGTAAGCAGCTAAGGCCACCACATACACCTTCAGTGTGGAGTGGGATAACCCTGTGGAGAGACGGTCCTGCAGGAAATCCAGCACTGTACCAACCGGGCAATTAACTGGGTCCTGCTGGCGCTCTCCACACCAAGAGGTGAAAAGTTTCCACCTCGCGGCATATAACTTCCTCTAGGAGGGAGCTCTGGATTGGAGGATGGTCTCAACGACCTCAGCCGAGAGACCAGAATCTATGAGCTGGGCCCCCTCAGAGGCCAAGCCCACAGCCTCCATAGCTCTGGACGGGGGTGAAGGATCGACCCACTCGCCTGAGAGAGCAGATCTCTCCTGATCGGTATCTCTAGGGGAGAGCCGTCGAGGAGAGACACTAGGTCCGAAAACCATACTCGGGCCGGCCAGAACGGGGCTATAAGCAGGAGACTGAGCCCGTCCCGGCGAACCCTCTCCAGAACTCCTGGGAGCAGAGCGATCGGGGGAAAAGCGTACAGGCGTGACCTCGGCCACGGATGTACCATAGCATCCAACCCCAGTGGGGCTGGCTGGCTGAGAGAGAACCACAGTGGACAGTGTGATGTCTCTCGGGACGCAAATAGGTCTACCTCGGCACGACCGAAATGTCCCCATAGGAGCTCCACCACCTCGGGGTGAAGACTCCACTCCCCGGGCCTCGGCCCCTGCCTCGACAGGATGTCTGCCCCCTGATTCAAATACCCCGGGAGATAAATAGCTCTGAGAGAGAGAATTTTCCCCTGGGACCACAGAAGGATCTGACGTGCCAGCTTGTAAAGCGGGCGAGAACGCAGACCCCCCTGGTGGTTGATATAGGAAACCACCGATGTGTTGTCTGTCCGGACAAGAACATGGTGGCCTCTTAGGTCCGGGAGGAAATGTTTCAGGGCCTGAAACACTGCCAACATCTCTAGACAATTTATGTGCCATAGACGGTGATGGTCCTCCCACAGACCCTGAGCCGGGCGACCACTCATGATCGCCCCCCAACCCGTGAGAGAGGCATCTGTCGTTAGCATCACGCGACGACAAGGAGCTCCCAAAACAGGGCCTTGGGACAGAAACCAAGGATCTTTCCACATAACCAGGGCGCGATGACACCGTCGCGAACTCATGATCATGCGAAGCGGATTTCCCCTCGGGGAGAATCCCCTGGTTCTGAGCCACCACTGTAACGGTCTCATGTGCAGGAGGCCAAAAGGTATCACGTTGGACGCAGCCGCCATGAGACCCAACAGTCTCTGGAACTGTTTTACAGTGGATGACCGGCCTAGCTTGACTTGATGTACTGCGGCGAGAATCGAAGCAACACGAGCAGGTGACAATTGTGCCTGCATCGTCGTCGAATCCCACACTACACCGAGAAAAGTGGTTCTCTGTAATGGAGAAAGAACACTCTTCTTGGCGTTGAGTCTCAACCCCAACCTCTTGATGTGAGCAAGAACGACATCTTGATGCCGAACCGCCTGATGTTCCGATTGAGCTAGAATTAACCAATCGTCTATATAGTTCAGAATACGGATGCCCTGCAGCCTGAGCGGAGCTATAGCTGCATCCATACACTTCGTGAACGTGCGGGGTGACAGTGCTAGGCCAAACGGAAGAACCCGATATTGGTACGCTTCGCCCCCGAAAGCGAACCTCAGGAACTTCCTGTGTTGAGGGAGGATAGATACATGAAAGTAAGCGTCCTTTAGATCTATCGTGACAAACCAGTCCTCGGATCTGATTTGTGACACGATCTGCTTGAGAGTGAGCATCTTGAACTTGAGCTTCCCTACAGTGTGATTTAAGACACGCAGATCTAGAATGGGACGCAGCCCTCCATCTTTTTTCGGAACGATGAAGTACCGGCTGTAGTATCCTAACTCCCTGCTGGGTGGACGCTCTCTACGCCCTGTGTAGGCAGGGTTAGTAGAACAGACCCCTGAGGGCATCGGGAAAGACAGGGCACCGTGTTCTTGTGCGGTGAACTCAAGTCTCTCCCGATGGGGACCACCCTCAGAGTCCTGACGTTCAGCCCGTCAGGACTTTTTCGACGCGGCCTTCCTGGCGACAATGACTGTCCTCAGATCAGTCCTGCCCCGAGACGGCCGCGCCGGAGAGCGCCCCGCCTCGTCCCTCCAGTTTCCCTGCGGGGGGGCACGAGACGCGACACTCCGCTTCTGCTGTGCTCTTTTTGAAGAGGAAGAACTCGACGGCTGGGACTGCCCTTTTCGCTCAGCAGCCCCAGTGACACGTATTTTGAGAGGGATAAATTTAGAAAAAGCAGCCGCCTGTTTTTTCTCTTCCTGGAACCTCTCCGTGACCGAGTGAAGAGCGTCACCGAAGAGGCCCGCAGGCGAAACAGGAGCATTTAAAAGGAGAGACTTATCTTTTTCCTTCATCGATGTCTGACTCAACCATAAGTGCCTTTCTGTGGCCACCATGGCTGCCATAGATCGACCAATAGATTTAGCGGACTCTCTGGTGGCACGCAGAGTGAGATCAGCAGTCTGCCTAAGTTCGCTAATCATATCAGCCGAAATTTCACCCCCCTCAGAAACATCTTTGAGCAGGTCGGCCTGATAAGCCTGCATAATAGCCATCGTATGCAAACACGCAGACGCCTGCCCAGCCGCCGAGTAAGCCTTCCCCACCAGCACAGAGGTATTCTTTAGTGGTCTAGATGGAAGAGCCGGCGCTTTAAGTGAAACGGAAGAAGCAGGAGAGAGATAGCTCGCGAGCGTCTCCTCCGCCTTCGGCATCGTCACATAACCAGCAGATTTAGCACCAAAAATGTTACCATAAGCATTTGACTGATTCGTGTAAATTCTGCTAGAAACCGGTCTAACCCAGGTCTTTGAAACCTCAGCATGAAGGTCTGGGAAGAACGGTAAGCACCGGCGAGAAGGTTGAGGTCGTGCAGACAGAAATCTATCATCTAGTTTGCTTTTAATTTTAGAATCCTGTCTATCAGCTGGCCACTCGATACTGAGCCTTTCAACAGCCCGAGATAACACATCCATCAAACCTTCTTCATTTGCAGTATAATGTGTCACACTAGTTTCCTCTGATGCAAAACTGTCGACATCCAGATCCTCAGAACTGGATAATCTTAATTCAACATCATCATATGCCTCCACCTGGGCAGAAGTAACCGCCGCAGCGCGTGCTTCCGAAGCCGGGTGAGAGGCACTGGATCCCGCCGGAGAAAGCTGAGATAGGGCGGGGCCTGTCTCAACATCGCCGGTGAGATCCATCTGCGAACCCCAAGTCAAGCGCCGCCGCTCTGCCTCAACAGAAGCGGGACCCGAGCCTTGGGGAGCTCGCAGCAAACCACTCTCCTCAAAGAGCGATCGCAGAGTTCTAAGAGGAAAGCGTTCGCAATGCTTACAGTCGACTCCCTCGAGAGCCGACTGGGCATGCTGAACACCCAAACAAGCCACACATAACTCGTGTGAATCCCCACCCGTGATGTATCGAGTACAGGGGGGAACACACTTCCTATACTGCTCGCTCATATTGGTTTTTTTATATATATATATATATATATATATATATATATAGTGATAAACTCCTGACAGAACAGACAAACACAATCGACAGATTCAGACACACGCACAGAGCTGCTGAAGTGACAAAAGCTGGCGTGTTGTGTGCTCAGGGGATATTTATAGCTTCCTGGTCTATGACGTCACTCGCCGTACGCTCATTCTCTCCATTGACTGATTTCATTCATGCTTCAGACGCGTCACGCTGGGGCGTTCCCACTGCGATTACACGCAGCGGTAGTCCCTGAAGGGGAACGTCCCGGGTTACGTATGTAACCCTAGTTCCCCGAAGGGACGGACGCTGCGTGTCCTGCCATACTCTCGGCATCCCCTTGGGTCGCTGCTTCAGTAACTTTTTAGCTGGCGTGTTGTGTGCTCAGGGGATATTTATAGCTTCCTGGTCTATGACGTCACTCGCCGTACGCTCATTCTCTCCATTGACTGATTTCATTCATGCTTCAGACGCGTCACGCTGGGGCGTTCCCACTGCGATTACACGCAGCGGTAGTCCCTGAAGGGGAACTTGTTTTCTGAGAAATAAAGTTGATGCCTAAAAAAGAACATATCTGCATATAGGGTCGGGAAAATAATTTGATTTAGAGTTTTCTGACCCCAGTGGCAGATATTTTTTCTCGTTTTAAGCATTAACTCGCTTCATTCTGATACATTTCTTAGAAAACAAGATTTTTATATATTTGTACTGGAAAAAAGGGAAGCACATTATGCCGTCTATGATGGTGAATGCGGTGTAATCTCGATCGCACAGATTAAACATCCAGATTGTTTTAATGAAGGATACGGCACTCCACATGTGCTTGCTGTTGTTTTATCAGAATCAGGAAATCACTTTTGTCAAGTATGTTTGCACACAAAAGGAATTTGTTTTGGTGACAGAAGAAGCTTCCAGTATACAGAGACAATAACAGTACAGTGAAATAAAAATAAAGATATGTAAAAAATAGACTTGTATGTACAGGTATAAACTGACTCTCCTCTCGTCGGTCTGAAACTCGGCAGGAACATGTGCTCTCCTCACTGCAATACACATGTGCTCTCCTCACTGCAATACACATGTGCTCTCCTCACTGCAATACACATGTGCTCTCCTCACTGCAATACACATGTGCTCTCCTCACTGCAATACACATGTGCTCTCCTCACTGCAATACACATGTGCTCTCCTCACTGCAATACACATGTGCTCTCCTCACTGCAATACACATGTGCTCTCCTCACTGCAATACACATGTGCTCTCCTCACTGCAATACACATGTGGATGACGGTTTACTGCACTGATTTCACAGACTGGCAGAACATTATTAATATATAATGATAGGTTTCTGATGAAGGTGTGTGAGTGTAAAGGTGTCAATGGCAGCAGAGAGACTGTGTGTCCACAAGAATGCGAGATGTGTTGCAGATCTACAGTTATGGATGATTCTGCACTGAAGTTTAGACACACTTATCATCATCAGCGAACTAACACAGGAACCAGACTCGGAAACACACACGGACATTTATCAACACAGCGCTCCTTTCCGGCAGCATGAATCACATTTACTGTTCGAGATAAAGAGACAGAAGGGTTTGTTATCAGAGTAAATATATACTTTGTTTCTAGCTTTGTGTCGTTTCCAGAACAATATTTGTGTTCAGTTCCCATTGCTGGCAAAACTTAACATGAACAGTTAGATGTTCTGGCAAGGGTTACTAAGCAGTTTTTGAGTAATGCTGATAATGATGATAATGATGATAATGATGATTATGCTGATAATGCTGATAATTCTGATAATGCTGATAGTGATGATAATGATGATAATGATGATAATGCTGATAATGATGATAATGCTGATAATGCTGATAATGATGATAATTCTGATAATGCTGATAGTGATGATAATGCTGATAATGCTGATAATGCTGATAATGATGATAATTCTGATAATGCTGATAGTGATGATAATGATGATAATGCTGATAATGCTGATAGTGATGATAATGCTGATAATGCTGATAATGCTGATAATGATGATAATGCTGATAATGATGATAATGCTGATAATGCTGATAATGCTGATAATGATGATAATGATGATAATGATGATAATGCTGATAATGATGATAATGCTGATAATGATGATAATGATGATAATGCTGATAATGCTGATAATGATGATAATGCTGATAATGCTGATAGTGATGATAATGCTGATAATGCTGATAGTGATGATCATTCTGATAATGATGATAATGCTGATAATGATGATAATGATGATAATGATGATAATGATGATAATGCTGATAATGATGATAATGATGATAATGCTGATAATGATGATAATGATGATAATGATGATAATGCTGATAATGATGATAATGATGATAATGCTGATAATGATGATAATGATGATAATGATGATAATGCTGATAATGATGATAATGATGATAATGCTGATTATGATGATAATGATGATAATGATGATAATGCTGATAATGATGATAATGATGATAATGATGATAATGATGATAATGATGATAATGATGATAATGCTGATAATGATGATAATGATGATAATGATGATAATGATGATAATGATGATAATGCTGATAATGATGATAATGATGATAATGCTGATAATGATGATAATGATGATAATGATGATAATGCTGATAATGATGATAATGATGATAATGCTGATTATGATGATAATGATGATAATGATGATAATGATGATAATGATGATAATGCTGATAATGATGATAATGATGATAATGCTGATAATGATGATAATGATGATAATGATGATAATGATGATAATGATGATAATGATGATAATGCTGATAATGATGATAATGATGATAATGCTGATAATGATGATAATGCTGATAATGCTGATAATGATGATAATGCTGATAATGATGATAATGATGATAATGATGATAATGATGATAATGATGATAATGATGATAATGCTGATAATGATGATAATGATGATAATGCTGATAGTGATGATAATGATGATAATGATGATAATGCTGATAGTGATGATAATGATGATAATGATGATAATGATGATAATGATGATAATGCTGATAATGCTGATAATGATGATAATGATGATAATGCTGATAATGCTGATAATGCTGATAATGATGATAATGCTGATAATGATGATAATGATGATAATGATGATAATGATGATAATGATGATAATGCTGATAATGCTGATAATGCTGATAATGATGATAATGCTGATAATGATGATAATGATGATAATGCTGATAATGATGATAATGATGATAATGCTGATAATGATGATAATGCTGATAATGATGATAATGCTGATTATGATGATAATGATGATAATGCTGATAATGCTGATAATGATGATAATGCTGATAATGATGATAATGATGATAATGATGATAATGATGATAATGATGATAATGCTGATAATGATGATAATGATGATAATGCTGATAATGATGATAATGCTGATAATGCTGATAATGATGATAATGATGATAATGATGATAATGCTGATAATGCTGATAATGATGATAATGCTGATAATGCTGATAATGATGATAATGCTGATAATGATGATAATGATGATAATGCTGATAATGATGATAATGCTGATAATGCTGATAATGCTGATAATGCTGATAATGCTGATAATGATGATAATGCTGATAATGATGATAATGATGATAATGCTGATAATGATGATAATGATGATAATGCTGATAATGATGATAATGCTGATAATGCTGATAATGCTGATAATGATGATAATGATGATAATGATGATAATGCTGATAATGCTGATAATGATGATAATGCTGATAATGATGATAATGATGATAATGATGATAATGCTGATAATGATGATAATGCTGATAATGATGATAATGATGATAATGCTGATAGTGATGATAATGTTGATAATGATGATAATGATGATAATGCTGATAGTGATGATAATGCTGATAATGCTGATAATGCTGATAATGCTGATAATGATGATAATGATGATAATGCTGATAATGCTGATAATGCTGATAATGCTGATAATGATGATAATGCTGATAATGCTGATAATGCTGATAATGATGATAATGCTGATAATGCTGATAATGCTGATAATGCTGATAATGATGATAATGATGATAATGCTGATAATGCTGATAATGATGATAATGCTGATAATGCTGATAATGATGATAATGCTGATAATGATGATAATGATGATAATGCTGATAATGATGATAATGATGATAATGCTGATAATGATGATAATGCTGATAATGCTGATAATGATGATAATGCTGATAATGCTGATAATGCTGATAATGCTGATAATGCTGATAATGCTGATAATGATGATAATGCTGATAATGATGATAATGATGATAATGCTGATAATGCTGATAATGATGATAATGCTGATAATGCTGATAATGCTGATAATGATGATAATGATGATAATGCTGATAATGATGATAATGCTGATAATGATGATAATGATGATAATGCTGATAATGATGATAATGCTGATAATGATGATAATGCTGATAATGCTGATAATGCTGATAATGCTGATAATGCTGATAATGCTGATAATGATGATAATGCTGATAATGCTGATAATGCTGATAATGCTGATAATGCTGATAATGATGATAATGATGATAATGATGATAATGATGATAATGCTGATAATGCTGATAATGCTGATAGTGATGATAATGCTGATAATGATGATAATGATGATAATGCTGATAGTGATGATAATGCTGATAATGCTGATAATGCTGATAATGATGATAATGCTGATAATGATGATAATGATGATAATGCTGATAATGATGATAATGATGATAATGCTGATAGTGATGATAATGATGATAATGCTGATAATGCTGATAATGCTGATAATGCTGATAATGCTGATAATGCTGATAATGATGATAATGATGATAATGCTGATAATGCTGATAATGCTGATAATGATGATAATGATGATAATGATGATAATGCTGATAATGATGATAATGCTGATAATGATGATAATGATGATAATGCTGATAATGCTGATAATGCTGATAATGATGATAATGCTGATAATGCTGATAATGATGATAATGATGATAATGATGATAATGATGATAATGATGATAATGCTGATAATGATGATAATGATGATAATGATGATAATGATGATAATGCTGATAATGATGATAATGCTGATAATGCTGATAATGATGATAATGATGATAATGCTGATAATGCTGATAATGCTGATAATGATGATAATGCTGATAATGCTGATAATGATGATAATGCTGATAATGCTGATAATGCTGATAATGATGATAATGATGATAATGATGATAATGCTGATAATGATGATAATGCTGATAATGATGATAATGATGATAATGCTGATAATGCTGATAATGCTGATAATGCTGATAATGCTGATAATGATGATAATGATGATAATGCTGATAATGATGATAATGCTGATAATGATGATAATGATGATAATGATGATAATGCTGATAATGATGATAATGATGATAATGCTGATAATGATGATAATGATGATAATGCTGATAATGATGATAATGATGATAATGCTGATAATGCTGATAATGCTGATAATGATGATAATGATGATAATGCTGATAATGATGATAATGATGATAATGCTGATAATGATGATAATGATGATAATGCTGATAATGATGATAATGCTGATAATGATGATAATGCTGATAATGCTGATAATGCTGATAATGATGATAATGATGATAATGCTGATAATGCTGATAATGATGATAATGCTGATAATGCTGATAATGCTGATAATGCTGATAATGATGATAATGATGATAATGATGATAATGCTGATAATGATGATAATGATGATAATGCTGATAAAGATGATAATGCTGATAATGATGATAATGCTGATTATGATGATAATGCTGATTATGATGATAATGATGATAATGATGATAATGCTGATAATGCTGATAATGATGATAATGCTGATAATGCTGATAATGCTGATAATGCTGATAATGCTGATAATGCTGATAATGCTGATAATGCTGATAATGCTGATAATGATGATAATGATGATAATGCTGATAATGATGATAATGCTGATAATGCTGATAATGCTGATAATGATGATAATGCTGATAATGCTGATAATGATGATAATGATGATAATGATGATAATGCTGATAATGCTGATAATGCTGATAATGATGATAATGATGATAATGATGATAATGCTGATAATGATGATAATGATGATAATGCTGATAATGATGATAATGCTGATAATGATGATAATGCTGATAATGCTGATAATGCTGATAATGATGATAATGATGATAATGATGATAATGCTGATAATGATGATAATGATGATAATGCTGATAATGATGATAATGCTGATAATGATGATAATGCTGATTATGATGATAATGCTGATTATGATGATAATGATGATAATGATGATAATGCTGATAATGCTGATAATGATGATAATGCTGATAATGCTGATAGTGATGATAATGCTGATAATGATGATAATGCTGATAATGATGATAATGCTGATAATGCTGATAATGATGATAATGATGATAATGCTGATAATGATGATAATGATGATAATGCTGATAATGATGATAATGCTGATAATGATGATAATGCTGATAATGCTGATAATGCTGATAATGCTGATAATGATGATAATGATGATAATGATGATAATGCTGATAATGATGATAATGATGATAATGCTGATAATGATGATAATGCTGATAATGATGATAATGCTGATTATGATGATAATGCTGATTATGATGATAATGATGATAATGATGATAATGCTGATAATGCTGATAATGATGATAATGCTGATAATGCTGATAGTGATGATAATGCTGATAATGATGATAATGCTGATAATGATGATAATGCTGATAATGCTGATAATGATGATAATGATGATAATGCTGATAATGCTGATAATGATGATAATGCTGATAATGCTGATAGTGATGATAATGCTGATAATGCTGATAGTGATGATCATTCTGATAATGATGATAATGCTGATAATGATGATAATGATGATAATGATGATAATGCTGATAATGATGATAATGCTGATAATGCTGATAATGCTGATAATGCTGATAATGATGATAATGATGATAATGCTGATAATGCTGATAATGATGATAATGCTGATAATGCTGATAGTGATGATAATGCTGATAATGCTGATAGTGATGATCATTCTGATAATGATGATAATGCTGATAATGATGATAATGATGATAATGATGATAATGCTGATAATGATGATAATGATGATAATGCTGATAATGATGATAATGCTGATAATGATGATAATGCTGATTATGATGATAATGATGATAATGATGATAATGCTGATAATGCTGATAATGATGATAATGCTGATAATGATGATAATGATGATAATGATGATAATGATGATAATGATGATAATGCTGATAATGATGATAATGATGATAATGCTGATAGTGATGATAATGATGATAATGATGATAATGCTGATAGTGATGATAATGCTGATAATGCTGATAATGCTGATAATGATGATAATGATGATAATGCTGATAATGCTGATAATGCTGATAATGCTGATAATGCTGATAATGATGATAATGCTGATAATGCTGATAATGCTGATAATGCTGATAATGCTGATAATGATGATAATGATGATAATGCTGATAATGCTGATAATGCTGATAATGCTGATAATGATGATAATGATGATAATGATGATAATGCTGATAATGATGATAATGATGATAATGCTGATAATGATGATAATGCTGATAATGATGATAATGCTGATTATGATGATAATGATGATAATGATGATAATGCTGATAATGCTGATAATGATGATAATGCTGATAATGATGATAATGATGATAATGATGATAATGATGATAATGCTGATAATGATGATAATGATGATAATGCTGATAATGATGATAATGCTGATAATGCTGATAATGCTGATAATGATGATAATGATGATAATGATGATAATGCTGATAATGCTGATAATGATGATAATGCTGATAATGCTGATAATGATGATAATGCTGATAATGATGATAATGATGATAATGATGATAATGCTGATAATGATGATAATGATGATAATGCTGATAATGATGATAATGCTGATTATGATGATAATGATGATAATGATGATAATGATGATAATGATGATAATGATGATAATGATGATAATGATGATAATGATGATAATGCTGATAATGCTGATAATGATGATAATGATGATAATGATGATAATGCTGATAATGATGATAATGATGATAATGCTGATAATGATGATAATGCTGATAATGCTGATAATGATGATAATGATGATAATGATGATAATGCTGATAATGCTGATAATGATGATAATGCTGATAATGATGATAATGATGATAATGATGATAATGATGATAATGATGATAATGCTGATAATGATGACAATGATGATAATGCTGATAGTGATGATAATGCTGATAATGATGATAATGATGATAATGCTGATAGTGA
>NW_026607364.1:0-5000 GCF_029890125.1 Rhinichthys klamathensis goyatoka
TGTAGAGAAAGAGACCAAAAAAAATATTTAAAATAAATATATAAATTCTTATTATGTATATAGTCAAGACGGAGATCAAAATGTTTTTAATTAAGTAAAACATTAAATAATTAACTTATGTTACATATGACATTACATTTATAAATAATATTATCATAAATACAAAATGTATTATTTTTTAAATAAATATATAAAAAATATTAATAAAAATAGATAGAAAAATTAAATAAGTGCCAAGAAAGAGACAAATACAAACAAAATAATAATTAAAATAATATTTGAAACATATTTAAGAGTCAAGAAATGAACAAAATAATATAATAATAAAATGAAACATTAAATAATTATGTATTAGTTACATAAGACATTACCATTATTATTTATACATTTATAAATAATATTATCATAAATACAAAATGTATTATTTTATTATTTTTTTTAAATAAATATTAAAAATAATAATAAAAATAAATAGAAAAATTAAATAAGTGCCAAAAAAGAGACAAATACAAACAAATTAATAATTAAAATAATATTTGAAACATATTTAAGAGTCAAGAAATGAACAAAATAATATAATAATAAAATGAAATATGTTTTAGTTACATATGACTTACCATTATTATTTATTAATAATAATAATTTATAATTACCATTATCATAAATACAAAATGTATTATTTTAATTAATAATAAAGATGCAGACAAAAATGAAAACAAAATATTTAAACATAATTTTATAAATATTATACTTTTTAAAATAAAAACAAATTCTAAATATATTTCAAGAACCCCAGTTGTTCTGGTTTGTTCGTCACACTGGATTGAGGATCAAGTTGCATTGTGGGATTGAGTGTTTCGCACAGCATGATTTTAGTACTGTATATGCGGCACATTTTAGCACACACACACACACAGAAAATCCACATGCTACGCACAACACACACACTGTAGAGATAGTGTGTGAACACAGCCAAACTCTCTCTCTCTCTCTCTCTCTCTCTCTCTCTCTCTCCTAATCTTTCTTCTTTCTCTGTTGGTGAAAACACTGTGAATTTATTCAGGCAGGTAAAATCCAAAGTAATGTCCCATGGTGCCGAGCGTGGAGCGGGCTGAGTCTGATCCATCTGTCTGCCATCACGTTCGCCAACACAACTGACAATTATCTTAATGCCCATATGCTTAATTGTGGGCTCCCTAATTCCCTGGATAATACACACATCCAGCAGGAATTGTGATTTGGCACAAGTTTGCTTCTCTCCGAGTCGCTCTGTTTTTGTTTTAAGGACACAATCTGAGAAGCTGCGCAGCCTCTCTCTCTCCCGCGCTGTAATTCCGGCTAATCCGGTGACAGTGTGGCGCTGGGACGCTTTTGTCTCCCGCCGGCTTCATGCAAATATCACGAAATGTCGCCGAAAGAAGATGGAAAGGTGGCATCCAAGCCATGTCGTCTCAGGAATATTTCCAATTAGTTTTACTTTTTAAACTCAAGTTTTCATTTTTCACTTTTTTTTTTTACAAAAATATTGGTATTTATATTTAATTTATTTTTTATTTCAGTTTTAGCATTTATTTGCAGTTATTAGTTATTGCCGAGGCAACATTTAAAAATTAATTTAGGGTTTTCAACTAATTTTTTTTTTTTTGTGCACTTATTTTATTGCCTCCCTGTCCATCTCATAGTTTAGTTATTAACATAAATTAGCATAATTTGAAAATGTAAACAGTCAAAATTCCCATGGAAACCGTTTTGAAATTGCACATGGAAACGAGAGTTTTTGGATCATGCGGGTAAAATGTGTCAAATGGAGGAGAAAGTGCTAGAAAACACTGTCAAAATGAAGGATTAAAGGAATGAAAGGAATTTTTTGTTTCGTTTTAAATCAATAATTCACCCTTTTTTTTTTATTCCGCCAACATTCACTGAAACTCTATTACTATTTTAATATAATATTTATATTTTGTTGTATTTCAGTGTTATTTCACTTACTGAAAATGATGGTTCATACACTCACCGGCCACTTTATTAGGTACACCTGTCCAACTGCTCGTTAACACTTAATTTCTAAGCAGCCAATCACATGGCGGCAACTCAGTGCATTTAGGCATGTAGACATGGTCAAGACAATCTCCTGCAGTTCAAACCGAGCATCAGTATGGGGAAGAAAGGTGATTTGAGTGACTTTGAACGTGGCGTGATTGTTGGTGCCAGAAGGGCTGGTCTGAGTATTTCAGAAACTGCTAATCTACTGGGATTTTCACGCACAACCATCTCTAGGGTTTACAGAGAATGGTCCGAAAAAGAAAAAACATCCAGTGAGCGGCAGTTCTGTGGGCGGAAATGCCTTGTTGATGCCAGAGGTCAGAGGAGAATGGCCAGACTGGTTCGAGCTGATAGAAGGGCAACAGTGACTGAAATAACCACTCGTTACAACCGAGGTATGCAGCAAAGCATTTGTGAAGCCACAACACGCACAACCTTGAGGCGGATGGGCTACAACAGCAGAAGACTCCACCGGGTACCACTCATCTCCACTACAAATAGGAAAAAGAGGCTACAATTTGCAAGAGCTCACCAAAATTGAACAGTTGAAGACTGGAAAAATGTTGCCTGGTCTGATGAGTCTCGATTTCTGTTGAGACATTCAGATGGTAGAGTCAGAATTTGGCGTAAGCAGAATGAGAACATGGAACCATCATGCCTTGTTACCACTGTGCAGGCTGGTGGTGGTGGTGTAATGGTGTGGGGGATGTTTTCCTGGCACACTTTAGGCCCCTTAGTGCCAATTGGGCATCGTTTAAATGCCACGGCCTACCTGAGCATTGTTTCTGACCATGTCCATCCCTTTATGGCCACCATGTACCCATCCTCTGATGGCTACTTCCACCATGTCACAAAGCTCTAATCATTTCAAATTGGTTTCTTGAACATGACAATGAGTTCACTGTACTAAAATGGCCTCCACAGTCACCAGATCTCAACCCAATAGAGCATCTTTGGGATGTGGTGGAACGGGAGATTCGCATCATGGATGTGCAGCCGACAAATCTGCGGCAACTGTGTGATGCCATCATGTCAATATGGACCAAACTCCCTGAGGAATGCTTCCAGCACCTTGTTGAATCTATGCCACGAAGAATTGAGGCAGTTCTGAAGGCAAAAGGGGGTCCAACCCGTTACTAGCATGGGGTACCTAATAAAGTGGCCGGTGAGTGTATATCCTTATGCACTATTTGATCATTTAATACGTCATTATGATGTTTTCCGTCTTCTTTTGTGTTCTGAAACACAATCATGTTTAGGAGTAAATGATGACAGGATGTTCATTTGTGGCCGAACGATCCCGTAAAACTGATTGTGGGAAACTAATTCTCCCGGAGTTCCTGCAGTTTCTCAGTCTTGTAGTTAATTAGGGGGTTAGTCGTTAACCGAGACCTTAGAAGACTGATGGTGTTTATTTGTGTGTGTGTGTGTGTGTGTGTGTGTGTGAGTGTGAGAAAGGAGAGAGATGAGGACCAGACGTCCTACTGACAGCAGCTTTACACACACACACACACACACACACACACAGAAACACACACACACACACACACACACACACAGAAACACACACACACACACACACACACAGAGAAACACACACACACACAGAGAAACACACACACACACACACACACACACACACACACACACACACAGAAACAGTGTTTATCTGTTATAACAGACTTGGATTTTAATGAATGAAGTTTAAAAGTCTTTAAATGATCATATCAGACTTTATTCTTCCAAAGTTTTATAAAAGCGCTTTTATTTTGAAATAACAGAGTCTGATGTTCTCCATGATGTCACGCGAGGTTCTATTTAGAACTCTAGGGTTCTTGGCTCAATTTTAAAGAAATCTTTATTCCAAAAAGGTTGTACATAAGGAGAAATAAATGTTGAATGGGTTTACGAGATGTTTAATTCATAACATTTAATTAAATTATTCATTTTTACAAAATAATTTGGACTCCAAAATTGCCAGAAAACCAAAGAGGTATGTTCCAAACTTGAAGTTGATATCACAAAAATTGAGTTAAAATGCCATTTCTCTGGTAACACAACATCAATTTAAAAAATATTTTGAGTTGTTTACGCTTTCGAATGATACCTAATGTATGATGATTACTAAAATATCTGATAAAGAAAAAAGGATGAATTAATTGAATATAAATCCATAAAATGACGTAGCCCATTAAAGGTTCTATACATGAAACGCCGGACGGAACTCTTTAAGATTCCATATAGAACCCTAAAGTAGAACAAAAAACAATATTTCTGGAAACTAAACTGCTAAAATGATTCATCCTGATTATGACATCACGACTCATTAACATATGCCCGCCCACATTTACACATCAACACCCACTTTGAACTGGCCAATCATAGCAGAGCTCATTTACATATGGACATCTTTAAAGGCACAGCAGCGAAATCAGGGCGGAAAATATGAATCTCGCACAAGAAAGTTTGATTACATTATATGTGGATTTAAATGAAAAATCTGTGAGTTTCTCTGGACGTTAAGCGGTTCTTCATCGGTGGTCTCGTGACACCTGAGGCTCCACAGACGAGAACGCCAGACGCTTTCACCAAATTCCTCCGAACTACAAAAAAACAGGACAAATTCACGGAGCGCCTTCAAAGCCAGAGAGGAAATTGCTTCCCGGTGACTCTATTGAATTAAGAGGCCTTATTTCTACACAGACTAGAATCTGGAAACATCTCGTTCTGGATCTCAGATGATTCTGGACATTAGTGCAGTGATGAAACAATTATGAAAATTTTATTATGCTCTTCTATATATGTTCTTAAATGAAGATACATTTACTGGAGAAGCAAAATGACTGAAGATATTACGTTTTGTTTTTATAAGAAATGTAGTTTTCTCATTTTCCCTTTAAATTAAGTTTATTTTTCTGAGTCCATATTCTTCGTTATTTTAAGCATAAACTCACCTG
>NW_026607364.1:15000-17500 GCF_029890125.1 Rhinichthys klamathensis goyatoka
CACACACACACACGCCTCAACCAAAAACAACTTTAAAAAGAGCAGTTCTTCATGAGAAACACATGAAAACAACTAGCAGAATATTTCTTTACATTTCACTTACTTCAGCGACACTTTTTAGACTACAAGAATGCTCCTTGAAAACAATTTTGCAACTTAATTTTGACATTTTCTGAAGAAAACGTGCAAGATGCGTTCCCGAGCAAAACATTCATTTTCAATAATTCAGTGGGACAGTTTTTATGCAATTCACATTCTGATGACTACTTAAAAACATACGAGTGCATCAGAAACAGTTTTGTTTGTGTATAAACGTGCATGTAATAAGAGAACACAACCCTTCACTGTGTGTGTGTGTGTATGTATCCCAAGCATTATATCTTCTTTTCTTTATGTATTCTCTTTCTGTGCTTTATTCTCTCCAGCTGTCTGAAGCTTTATGATTTGTTTCAAGTCTTAAAAAAAGCCTTAAATATGGAAAATATTACCAGCATCTTCCCTGATGCTTTGAAGTCCATTCCTCCCCCTCGTTCTGTCTCTCGCTCACATATTTCCTGTATTTATTCCTGCGCTGCTCATAACTTACAGTCTAAGAGAGTCGACACTGCTAACCTGACCTGATAACACTCACACATTACAGGAGCTCAACACTGACGTCATACACACTGCACTAAGCTGGACTTTAACTGCAATTGTTGCAAAGATTTAGAGTAGATTAGTCTTAAACTTTTGCATTGAGATCATCGTTCAACAGGAAGTGGCTCAAGCATTTCACTCGCATTTACGACTAAAAATAGATGCGAACTGCAAATTGTATTTAGGAGTATGTGTGCGAAAAAGTAGATCCGAAGCTTTTAAAAGCCTTAAATTCAGTTATAAGTATCTTAAACGTTATAACAAAAGTCTTAAAGTGCCCTATAATGCTATGTTAAAAGCTTCTACTTTAGTTCTGGAGTCTCTACAGCAGGTTTACATGCATCAAAGATCAAAACACACTTTAATTTCCTCATAATATCCACTGCTCTTTTCTCACAGCGTCTAAAACGCTTCGTTTGAAGATTCAGTCTCTATAAACCCCGCCTCTCTGAGAGCCGCTCTGCTCTGATTGGTCAGACGGCCCAGTGTGCTGTGATTGATCAGAAACTAAACGCTCATTATCATATCTGACTCTCAGCTCTTGATCACAGTGATACGAACAGTAACGATGGCGTGGGGTTTACCGTATCAATCTCATCACAGTGGATTTGCTTTGTCAGCAGAAAACAGCGTCTTCTCGACACGAACAACACGAACCAAACTCTCCCAGTCTCAGATACACTAGTGTTTGAGGGCGGAGCTAAGAGACGCTGTTCAGCCAATGAAAACCATAGGCTGGCATTATGCAAATTAGTTACAAACCTACACAGGTTCATCAGCAGCCAATAAGCAAAGACCAGTGGTTCTTACCATGAGCGAGTGTCTGTTGGACGGCAGCAGTCCTGCGCTGTATCCGCTCATGGCCCCGTTGTGCGAGTGTGATGGAGGGATCAATGCGTGCATGTCCGCGTGAGCGCCGGGCATCGCTGTGGACGGGCCGACCGCGTGACTCCGCAACACGTGGATCGCATCGTCCAGGCGCTCCAATCTGTCCTCGATACGACTTTGCTGAGAAACAGAATAAATGCACAGATAACAATGAAGGATGCATTTAAAGTTGTTCATTGATTCCTTTTCTTGCACTGTATCTACTTTCCTAGGCATGCATGTGAACATTTCTGTACGGATAGAGTATATGGTTTCTGTAAAGCACATATTTGGGTCACACTTTACAATAAGGTTCATTAGTTAACATTAGTTTACTACATTAGTTAACATGAACTAATAATGAACTGCACTTACACAGCATTTATTAAACTTTGTTCATGTTAATTTCAACATTTAATAATTCTTTATTTAAATCTTGTTAACATTAGTTAATGCACTGTGAACTAACACGAACAGCTGTATTTTTATTAATAACGTTAACAAAGATGAACAAATACAGTAACAAATGTATTGTTCATGGTTAGTTCACGTTACATTAACTAATGTTGACTAATGAACCTGATTGTAAAGTATGGAAGCTTGTTTCCGCCACAGAATGAAAAATAAAAAAGGTAATTGCGACGTTTTATCTCACAATTCTGACTTTTTTTCTCACAATTGCGAGATATAAAGTCAGAATTGCGTGATATAAAGTTGCATTTGCTTGTTATAAAGTCAGAATTGCGAGATATAAAGTCGAAATTGCGTGTTGTAAAGTCAGAATTGTGAGATATAAACTATTCTGAGGGGAAAAAAGTTAGTCTTTTTTCCCTTAGAATTGGCCTGATAACTCGCAATTTTGAGTTTATATCTCACAATTCTGAGAAAAGATGTCAGAATTTCGAGATATAAACTCGCAATTATGTGTTATAAAGTCAGAATTGCAAGATGTAAACTCGCAATTGTGAGAAAAAAGTCAGAATTGTGAGATAAAAAG
>NW_026607364.1:22500-35000 GCF_029890125.1 Rhinichthys klamathensis goyatoka
GCATAAAACAAGTTGTGAATGTTGTTTCATGTTGTCTTGTGTGTTGTTGTATTTGTCCGGGACTATGAGACCTGTTGACTCACTGAAGCCAGGGCCTTTCCTAACGCGTCTCCCGTCTGCGAACTCGTCCCTGCTCCGCTCGACGATCGATTCGCTGAAACACACAGATTATAGAGCTTTAAAACTCCTATCCATTTAAATAACATGAAAAGTGCTGACTTTAAATGATCACTTCAGAGCAGTGATTCTCAACCAGGAGCCAAATATAAGATCATATAATAATAATAATATAAGACAAAACAAGCTTTAAAAACAAGATCTTAAAAAAAGACACGGAAATTAATACAATTAAACAAAAATGTTTGAAATTTCTATAATGAATACACATGGTTCTAGTTACGTCAAGCTCTGGAATATTTTATTGAGAAGAAATTGCTGAGAATTTGTGAGTTAAAAATATATTTTTTAAATATAATAAATTCATAACTGAACCCTGAAGAACATTCAGTTCTTGAAACTTTTAAAATGTATAGAATATGAGTGTTTTGATTTTGATATTTAAATGTTAATATAATTATTTAATCCTTTTTTTTTATTTTTATTAGTTTTTTTTAAATAAAAATTTAAATAATAGAATCTAAATGATTTTAGTGATTTATTTTAACATAATTATTTAAACATTTATTTTTAATTCAATTTATACACCCCTAGTTTCCATAAATAAATAAAAAGTTTGAAAACAAGCATCTTTGTCATTATAGCAGAAGTATCATAATTATCTTCGCCAACATGGAGGGCATTTGAGTCAAATAAAATTAATTAAAAAAATTAATAAGAATATTCATAATGAAATATTAATAAATAAATAAAAAGTTGAGAACCACTGCTTTAGACAATTAACATTTACTCCGTATTCACAAAAACATTTTGAAAACAGAAAACGTTTGTCAATATCAAGGCTGATTTTGAAATTGGAGGAATGATCAATGATGTTGATCCGCTGATCAGAAACAGTTCCTGATCATCTCAAAATGACCAAATCGGTTGATTAATAACTAATGTTCCTGAGCAGCTAAACCTGATCTCCTGTAACTCCCTTGGCTCCTTCTCTCAAAACTATTATCCTAATATTATTCAATCCGCAACACCTCAACATTTGCATTAGCCTGGCTCCGCCCTCCTACGTACTTCTGCTAAATTTTCATTTTCCTTCAGTACTACGTCTGGGTTTGCTGTATATTCTTGGGTTTTCTCTGATCAATTTTTTACCGGTCCAATCAGCGAACAGAGAGAGTGGCTGAGAACGATGACGTTGAGAATTTAGAATTAGTTTGAATGTTTTGAAGCATCGAAAATACATTTTGGTCCAAAAATAACAAAAACTCCGACTTTATTCAGCATTCAACGTAGTTGTCGTAGTTTTCAATGCTGGTAAATGAGCATGGTATCAGCAGCGGGATAATCCACGTATAGCTGTGCATTTAATGCACGACATGAAGCGGAGTTTAGTTTACGTGTTTAATTAAAAGGCACTAGAATACATGACATGGCATTTACTCCAATACCATTTTTCTGAGGGAGGACACACACTTTTTTTTTGCTTCCGACGCCCATGGCAGGCGTGTAGTCTTTCTTTACAAGTTGACCTCAACAAACTCCCAGTCTGGCCTTAAAAATTCATAATACAGAATTTGTTGTATAAATACAGAACTCACCCATGACGCTTTCTGTCCCGTTAGTGGTTGCGGAGCAAGACGCCGTGCTGTAGTGATTCGACCCGCCGCTCCGATGGAAGCTGGACATGGGAGGAAGACTGGGGTTAATCTCAGCCGACGAGTGTGACGGGTAACTCTGCAAAACACAGAGGGAAACAGAGTTATCGAACAGATGAGACCGAGTCATAAATGAACACTTGAACCGTTTATCATTGTTGAACCTTTGACCACCTTTATTTTACACTCCATCCTGGGAGCACTCGCTCACTGCAAACATGCTTTTCTTACTTAGTATTTTTGTCTTGTTTCCAGTCCAAATATCTAAAAACTCTTAACTCAAGATGAGTAAAATACCATAAGATTTTATTTCTTTTTTTCCGGGGGAATTAATCAAAATTAAGTGAGTTTTTGCTTAAAACAAGCTAAATTATCTGCGGTAAGAAAAATAATCCTCATTCAAACAGAAACAAGATTATTTTTCTTACCCCATTGGCAGAATAATTTAGCTTGTTTTAAGCAAAAACTCAGAAAACAAGACATAATATCTTATGGCATTTTACTACCTAAGTAAATGCATCTTGATTTAAGAGTTTTTTGATATTTGGACTGGAAACGAGACAAAAAAACAAAGTAAGAAAAGCATATTTTGCAGTTTGGACACTGTTTAAAAGCTCATAAATCTGCTGAACTAATCTTAAAGGTGCAGTGTGTAATATTTAGGAGGATCTGTTGACAGAGATGCAATATCATATACATAACTATGTTTTCAGTGGTGTATAAAGACCTTACATAATGAACCGTTATGCTTTTATTACATTAGAATGAGCCATTTCTATCTACACACACACACTATATGTTGTTCTTCGTACAAAGAAGCTGCTAAAGTCAGCGAATAAACAGACAAAATGATGAACACGTAACAATAATATTCGCAATATCATATCGTTTTACTGAATAATTAAGTAAACCTAAAGAAACCTCATAGCTTAACTGGCTACTCTCTGCTGTCTCAGACGACGACATCACTTCCTGTCGGCCACCGTAACTTCTGTTGGGTGCAATTCACAACCTCACCACTAGATGCCGCTAAAAATGACACAGTGCACCTTTAACCAGGTGAAGATATGCGAGTAAATGCGCTCACGAGTCTCTCGTGTGGGTGAAGGCCGCAGTAGCTGCTGCTCTGAGCGCTGTGTGTGGAGTTTCCCAGCATGCTGTTGTATCCGGGCTGGTTCATACTGCCGGAGGAGCTCCATGGGTCTGTACTGTGATGACCATCTGAAATCATTCATGAAACACACACACACACACACGCACACACAAGAGTAGATCGGAGTTGAATCAGGCTTTGACTTCTGGACCTGAGAGGTCCAATAACATGGAGATTTTGTTCTGGCTGGTTTGTTTCTGCTGTAGTGAAGCACCCTTCCATAGTCAACAAGTGTTCTGAGTGTTTTAGGCTGTTGCTGTGTGGTTTCTAGGGTAATGCATGTGTTTTAGGCAGTTGTTATGCTGTTTCTAGGGTGATGCGAGTGTTTTAGGCAGTTGCTATGCAATCACTAAGGTGTTCTGAGTGTTTTAAGCGGTTGCTATTCAGTTTCTAGGGTGATACAAGTGTTTTAGGCAGTTGCTATACAATCGCAAGAGTTTTGAGAGTTTTAGGCTGTTGCTATGCAGTTTTTAAGGTGATGCATGTGTTTTAGGCAGTTGCTATGCAATCGCTAGGGTGTTCTAGGTGTTTTAGGCTGTTGTTATGCTGTTTCTAGGGTGATGCAAGTGTTTTAGGCAGTTGTTAAGCAATCACTAGGGTGTTCTGAGTGTTTTAGGCAGTTGCTATGCAATCACTAGGGTGTTCGAAGTTGCTATGCAATCACTAGGGTGTTCGAAGTTGCTATGCAATCACTAGGGTGTTCTGGGTGTTTTAGGCTGTTGTTATGCTGTTTCTAGGGTGATGCAAGTGTTTTAAGCAGTTGTTAAGCAATCACTAGGGTGTTCTGAGTGTTTCAGGCAGTTGCTATGCAATCGCTAGGGTGTTCTGAGTGTTTTAGGCAGTTGCTATGCAATCACTAGGGTGTTCTGGGTGTTTTAGGCTGTTGCTATGCTGTTTCTAGGGTGATACAAGAGTTTTAGTCAGTTGTTATGCAATCACTAGGGTGTTCTGAGTGTTTTAGGCTGTTGCTATGCTGTTTCTAGGGTGATACAAGAGTTTTAGTCAGTTGTTATGTAATCACTAGGGTGTTCTGAGTGTTTTAGGCTGTTGCTATGCTGTTTCTAGGGTGATACAAGAGTTTTAGTCAGTGCTATGCAATCACTAGGGTGTTCTGAGTGTTTTAGGCTTTTGCCATGCTGTTTCTAGGGTGATGCAAGTGTTTTAGGCAGTTGCTATGCAATCGCTAGGGTGTTCTGAGTGTTTTAGGCTGTTGCTATGCTGTTTCTAGGGTGATGCAAGTGTTTTAGGCTGTTGTTATACAGTTGCTAGGGTGTACTGGGTGTTTTAAGACTGTTGCTATGTGGTTTTTAGGGTGATGCAAGTGTTTTAGGCTGTTGCTATGCAGTTGCTAGGATATTCTGAGTGTGTTAGGCAGTTGTTCTGTGTTTACCTGGCATAAAGAAGGAGCTGGGAAAGCTGCTGCCCGGTGCTTTAGAGGACGGGTAACCCGGTGAGTCTCGGTTATAATCGGCAGTGCTGGCAGACGGGGCGTATACCTGGAACACACACACAACACACACTGATCAGGACGAATAAAAAAAAAAGACACAACACACACTCTCAACATGCATTTCACTTTAGATTTTTATGCAATCAAGATCACCATGACATGCATGTAGAAGCATTAGAGAAAAGACAGCAAAACTGCTCTTTATAATATCAGAAAAGAAACACTTTCCCAGGAACAATTTGCCATGTTCCCAAAGTGTTGCAACACAATAATTTAGTGCGAATATGAGAGGAGCAGCTGCGGCGGATCAGTGATGACATCAGCGCACAAACAGCAGAGCATTCCCGTCTGAAAAACTGTTCTGTAATGACTAGCAGGAACACTGGGAACATGCCGGATGGGAATATTGTGCTGGGATAAACACACAGTGGGCGTACGAGGACAGAACGACCCTCAGATATGCAGAAACAGAAGATCTCCCTAAATCTACCTCAAATGACAACAAGAACATCACAGATTAGATCTGTATAACGTCTCAAATGTTTCTCCGAGACAGCTCTGTGGCTAAATGCAGAGCAAACGATAACTTTAAGTGGTTTCTGATGAGAATTTTTTTTTCCTAAGGACTTGTGGGAGAAAAATCTGAGACAAAACTAAATGAAACTCAACAGAGAGCTTGTGATATCTCCAGAGCTCAAGGGCGAAGTTTGAGGAGTTTTATGGAGACCAAGAGACTTCAGCACAGATGGAGGACTTTCCCATGAAGCAACACACACACACACACACACACACGTCTGTGAAAGAGATCAGACTATGACTCTGGGGGGGGGTTCAATAACATGGAGATTTTGTTCTGGCTGTATTTTTCTGCTGTAGTGAAGCACCTGTCCATTGTTAACGCACACATTCCTATGCACTTTAAGTGTTTTATAGGCTGTTGCTATGCAGTTAGGGTGTTTAGAGTTTTTAAGGCTGTTTCTACGCAGTCAGGCTGTTTCAAGTGTTTTAAGCAGTTGCTATGCAGTTAGGGTGTTTCGAGTGTTTTAGGCTGTTGCTATGCAGTTAGGGTGTTTCGAGTGTTTTAGGCTGTTGCTATGCAGTTAGGGTGTTTCGAGTGTTTTAGGCTGTTGCTATGCAGTTAGGGTGTTTCGAGTGTTTTAGGCTGTTGCTATGCAGTTAGGGTGTTTCGAGTGTTTTAAGCTGTTGCTATGCAGTTAGGGTGTTTCAAGTGTTTTAGGCTGTTTCTATGCAGTTAGGGTGTTTCGAGTGTTTTGCAGTGTTGCTAAGCAGTTAGGGTGTTTCGAGTGTTATGCGGTGTTGCTATGCAGTTAGGGTGTTTCGAGTGTTTTAGGGTGTTTCGAGTGTTTTGCGGTGTTGCTATGCAGTTAGGGTGTTTCGAGTGTTTTAGGGTGTTGCTATGCAGTTAGGGTGTTTCGAGTGTTTTAAGCTGTTGCTATGCAGTTAGGGTGTTTCGAGTGTTTTAGGCTGTTTCTATGTAGTTAGGGTGTTTCAAGTGTTTTAGGATGTTGCTATGCAGTTAGGGTGTTTCGAGTGTTTTAGCCTGTTGCTATGCAGTTAGGGTGTTTCGAGTGTTTTAGGGTGTTTCGAGTGTTTTGCGGTGTTGCTATGCAGTTAGGGTGTTTCGAGTGTTTTAGGGTGCTGCTATTAGGGTGTTTTGAGTGTTTTAGGGTGTTGCTATGCAGTTAGGGTGTTTCGAGTGTTTTGCGGTGTTGCTATGCAGTTAGGGTGTTTCGAGTGTTTTGCGGTGTTGCTATGCAGTTAGGGTGTTTCAAGTGTTTTAGGGTGTTGCTATGCAGTTAGGGTGTTTCGAGTGTTTTAGGGTGTTGCTATGCAGTTAGGGTGTTTCAAGTGTTTTAAGCTGTTGCTATGCAGTTAGGGTGTTTCGAGTGTTTTAGCCTGTTTCTATGCAGTTAGGGTGTTTTGAGTGTTTTAGGGTGTTGCTATGCAGTTAGGGTGTTTCGAGTGTTTTAGGGTGTTGCTATGCAGTTAGGGTGTTTCAAGTGTTTTAAGCTGTTGCTATGCAGTTAGGGTGTTTCGAGTGTTTTAGGATGTTGCTATGCAGTTAGGGTGTTTCGAGTGTTTTAGCCTGTTGCTATGCAGTTAGGGTGTTTCAAGTGTTTTAGGATGTTGCTATGCAGTTAGGGTGTTTCGAGTGTTTTAGCCTTTTGCTATGCAGTTAGGGTGTTTCGAGTGTTTTAGGGTGTTGCTAAGCAGTTGTTAATGAGTTCAGGGTTGCTAGGCGGTTGCTAGGTGTTTTCTTCCTGTTTGGTCTGTAGATGTGGCTCTGGTTTCTCCTTGGATGTGTGTCTGTGGGATTTCTTTGGTCCAGCAGGTGAAATCAGAGCATCTGATCATTTAAAAGTAGCCGCACACCTCTGCTCAACAACACATATGATTTGAGGAATCATTCACTTCTGGAGAACAAATGCTGCAGGAGTGAGTCTGTTTACTGCTGCAGATCAGGAGCAGATGGAGTGAATCCAGAGCAGTCACGAAAGCCACAACACACACACACACACACACACACGCACGCACACACACACACACACACACACACACACACACACACACACACACACACACACACACACACACACACACACACACACACACACACACACACACACACACACACACACACACACACACACACACACACACACACACACACAGTCTCTCCCTCTACACCTTATCAGTGTGACTCCCTTGCTGCACCTGTGCTGAACTGACCCACACTGTAAAAAAAAAAAGTTTTTTCACAGAAATATACTGTATTATTTTACAGATATTTTCTGTTTTTTAACATTACGTGTAAATGTCATTAAAATACAGAAAAAAACTTTTATTAAAAACATTAACCATAAAATAAAAGTAATAATCTGTAAATTCATATAAGGAGAAATCATAGTTTTTTTACAGGATTATTCTTTTGTTTAATTGGCTTGAATGTTAAATTACATTAAATTCTATGTAAAAAGACAAAAAAAATCGCTTATTTAAAATTAAGACAACTATGTGTTTTTTTACTGTGAAACCTTAAATTTAAGGTAAATACATGTAAAAAAAACAATCGTAAAAAAACGGTAAAAAGTCTGGCAGCAAAGTTGCCAAACACTTACCGTCAAATTACAGTAAAAAACCTTAAGTTATTCTACGGAATAATTCTGTTTTTTAAAATACAGATATTTACTGTAAACATTTTCTGTATTTTTACAGTTCCACTGCTGTAGAATGAAAAGAAAATCTCATTAAAAAATGTCTGTAGAACATTAAACAAATGAATAAATCTGCATATAAACTGGAAATTATTGCAGGAATACCTTACAATTATACAATTAAAGAAGTCTTCTGTTTTTACACAGTATTCTTTGGTAAATTCATAACATTATCAATTACATCCACAAGAACTCCCCGTCAAAGTACAGATTTTTAGATGTAAAACACGTACTTTTCACATTAATGTATAGGTTTACTTTGAATAAACTTACTTTTATAGTAATTAAACGCAACTATCCAATATATCTACATACCTTTAATTTAAGGAGTTCACTTTATATAAACATTGTTTTATAGTAAATAAAAGCAACTATCCAATATATCTACATTACTTTACCATTAATGTATAGGGTTAGGGTTAGGTTAGCACCTCACACCTATCAAATACAGGGTAAATGTAAAACTTCCAAGTCCCCTGCCACCAATGCAGATATTTTTCAGAAGCAAAGATAAACTTTGCTGGCCACATCAGCTTAAGATTCAACAAGTGCAGATACAAGAGTGATAGATAAAAAATATATACATAAAATAAAAATAAAAAAACAGCTATGTAGGCTATACCTTTCATGCAGATATGCTGTAAATAAAAATTGACCATAATAATTACTGTGTGTTATACTACAGAAACAGATCTAAAAATATTGCCTTGAAAGATGGATGAATACAGTAGGAGATATTGTTGCACAGTGTAACTAAATATACAGTTATTGTACATGAAATAATTGAGCTTAAGTTTAATATAAAATTAAATCAAGAATAGTCAGTGATTGTTTATGCATCCTATATCCAGTGTTTCTACTGTCAGGTACCACTGACTCAGTGTTTACAATTCTGAAGTGTTCTGTAACAATTTCATAAGTGGCAGAGAAAAAATTGAGTGGCAACATTTTCAGACCCCACCCCGTGCACTGTAGCTGCTGCTGCTGTCTGGTGCTGCAGCCTCAAGTCTCGGATCATCATGCTTTGGGACAGTTTTTCCGCAAGACAACCAGGTTCAAGAATGCTGGACACTAACCTCCTAATGCCTGTCTGCCTGTTGGTGTGAAAGGACTCTTGAATCTTGTGTGCTGATATGTCCTCTTTTGGCTTGGCTTTTAAGGGTGACATTGTCCTTTTTGTCAGTTTGAAATGCTGCCCTGACAGTGATTTTCTGACCATATACTATATTGACACGTATCTCATATGCTTATTTGAGAAGAAAATATGTGATTCAATTTAAAAGTAAAGGCTGTAAATCCACTTTAAAAACGTTGAAGCATTAAGACACAAAGTCAATCTATATTCAACAAAATTCAAGGCCCTCACTGCAGTGAAATCATTAGGCCACTCCACAATTTTCTCGGTTGATGGGAACAAACCGCCACACTATGAATAAAGCTTTACAATGGGGTGCTATATATTTTTAATTTACAATAGGTGAGCAATGTGTGAAAGACAAGGAATTTATTCTGGGGCTCGAGTTCAACCAAGGCTCTTGTAGCATAAACTTGAGCTTTGGTAAACTGGGGGTGAAGGAATTGAAGACATTAAAATGGTTGAAACATTACACAACGTGTAAACAAACATCCTAATTGTTTTTCTAGTCTCTGTGCTTTAGATATCAAGAAAGTGCGCGCAGATTCAAATAATTGAATGTTGCAATCATTGGACGAATCATACGCCAGAGGCAATCTCGACCAATGATATTGTTTGACTTTGGGAGGGGGATACGTCATAACTTCGCGCGAAGCACTGCAGTAGAGAGCCTGGATAAAGTATGGAACATTTCCACGATATCGGCATTAAGCTTTCACTAAAGGTAGATTAATATACCCAGCCGGCACATGACCGACCTTCAACGTTGAAATATGATTCAAATAATGCCAGTCGTTGAAACAACGTTTAATGCTAAATGGTTGAAAAAGGTTAACAAAAACACTTTCTAAATCAACGTTTAATTTTTTACAAGATCTGTACGTTGAAACAACGTAATGTTTTCAACAACATACATAAATATCTGCCTTTTAACATATTATTATGATAATTCATTAGCATTTAATGATTTTTCTGATTTTCATAACAGTTCTTCAATGTATATGTTAAAATATAAGTATTATCATTAACAATAATAGTTTCACCCTCAACAGAGCAGTGCAGCAGAAACCTTTTGCTTTATGTGATTTTGTGTGAATTTACAATTTTGTATGCTTGCCAATTTTGTCTGCTTGCCTAACAGTTTACATTGCATTATTACATATTCATACACTGTCATGTCATTTGACCAATTAATTAAATAATAATACAGACTGCAACTCGCGCAAACTATTGCTATTGTTATTGGTTGTTTCTCCGTTTTACTTTGAGCATGATTGGTTAATCTGTCTGTCTTCCAGGAAACTGTCCAATGAGAATGTGTGCGGCTCTGCGCGCCTATTTTAAGTTTGAAAATGCGTCCGTTACTCTCGGTTGGTGTGAGTAGCTGCTGTTTGCGGTGATTACTCGGTCAGACCTGGATTATTTTATATCTGCCTGTTGAATTCTTAAATTCTGAGCGAATTTTAGTTGCTATGCAATGAAGAACAAAAGCTGGAATATGAACAGAGGAAGGGGTCGTTGGCGATATCAGGTAAGAAAACATTTTTCAGTCCTTAACAGTCTAATGTTTAGGGACACGGGTAATTTACCTGTCATAGGCTTACTGCAACCTCATAAGATGAATAAGTTATCTCTGTGTGTGTTTTTGTACTGCTTCACTATTAACGTAGCGATATTAGCACGTATTTCAATGTGTTAGTACCATCTAACATTGCTGTGTTTTGTTGTTGGTAAGTTAACATGAGAGGTAAAAAAGCGTGGGAATGAGTAAAGTGATAAAACCGTCATTTATTCGTTAGAAGTATGTTTACATAACCTCTTCAAACACTGATAACATATTGAAAAGATATTTGTTTAACGTTACTTTATTTTTTAGATCAAGCATTGGAATAAGATGTTTATCGGGGGAGAACACCCAACAGAAAGACCCATTCACCAACTAACGTTACAGTAAGTCAATTTTACCCACGTACTGTTCGAAAACCTACACTGGCATAGTATTAAGTGTGATTTTCATACTGTTACTGATGGAAAGTCTGAGTAACTTTCTGTCCTTTTGTCTTTCTTCTGCTGAAGTGGCGCACTGAAAGGGGAGATTCGTGTCACCTTCATCAGTCCTTTCTTTAATCACTGGAAACCATTAAGGGAAAGACCCTCAGATGCAGGTAAAATTATTTGATGGGGTTAGGGTTATTTGATTTTGGTGTACCCACTGGCATTTTTTGTGTGTGTGCTTCCCTTTCTATGATACACATTTCTGACGGGATTGCCATGCTTTATGTGTATGTTTACATTTTTAATCATGTAACAACTAACAGTCTCAAAGATGACATTACTCAAAGATAACATTTTTACAATTGAAATAAATTTCATATATATATATATATATATATATATATATATTTGTTTCCTCACAATGTCAAATGTGCTTGTTAAGTGCGGCAGCTTTTATACATTTTACAATTTTAATATGCAAGTTAACATTATGTCGAGTCAGCAGAGCTAACGTTAAAACTCGCCGTTTGTTACATTATGTATTAACCTTATAAAAGTCTGTCTAGCTTTAGCAAATGTAACATTATGCTGGTCCTAATAAAGTTAAACCGTTATTAACGTTAGCCCTGAATGTGAAACATGCATCAGCCATCATAACATTAACGTTAAATACCTTTGGTTGACTAACATAACGTTAGCTGTTAACTTAACGTTACATCTTACAAGTTACTGTTGCCTCTTGCAAACACGTAACAGTAGGGGTGTGAAGGTTATTATATAACCGTGAGACCGATGGTTATAGTTGAACACCGTCATTAGAACTCTATAACCGCCAAAACCGTTATTCAAATATTTTTTACAAACATTTTTTATCATAGAGAATGTTTAAATACTATTATCAGCTTACGAGGGAAACAGAGGTGGAGAGTTAGTGGTGCTTCGGAGGCTGAGTGCTGGAGATGATTCGGGAGAGGTCTGTGCACCTTTACCGATCAGAGCGCGCTGACACGGAGTAAAGCCTTGTTTATACTCGACGCGTCCGTTTCTTTTACTGTCTATGGTCCGCGCGCACCTTGCAAAAATGACGCGTTGGGTGCGCAAGACCCCATTTTGCTTGGCTGTGTGCACAGGGTTTTTTGTAACAGTGCGCACGGCGCCGCATCCGAGGATGAACGACTTCATTGCAAAGTTTTTTTTTTCTTAAGGTTTTGTTTACTGTGCAATGAACGTGCTTTGTTTTAAATAAATCACACAAAGTTATTTTTTTTCTTAAGGATTTGTTTACTGTGTGTGATTCATTTAATGGAAAGCACATTCACTTCTAGTCGTCTTGCTGTTAATTTTAAATAAACGTAGAGCAAGTAGCTAATCAGTGTCTGCTCGTTTATTCAAACTAAGTTGTCCTATAACAGACGAACGTCGCAACGCATACAGTTCAATTTTCATTCAAGCTCCAAACTGCAATTATTGTTAAGGGGCAACCTAATGGCTCTGCTCTGGCGATTTTTACAAGCATGATACATCTTATCTATTTTTCAGGACAATGCCTGGTGAGAGCCACTACAGAGGATCATAGCCATCGTTGGAATTTTGAAAGGACGTGGGTGAATATCAATCTGCCAAATGAACTTTTTTAGCATGCACATTCACATCTGTATATTAATACTGATTATATATTAACTTTGTTTGTTACTGGAAAGAACTTAGCTTCTGAACTAAGAACAAATAACTTTTTGACTGAAGGACTTGACCGTATTTT
>NW_026607364.1:42500-45000 GCF_029890125.1 Rhinichthys klamathensis goyatoka
ACACAACAACAATTGAGCACACACACACACACACACACACACACGGCTGCACGCACGCACGCACACACACGGCTGCACGCACGCACACACACACACACGGCTGCGCGCACGCACACACACACACACACAAACACACACACGGCTACACAAACACACACACGGCTGCACGCACGCACGCACACACACACACACACACACACGGCTGCACGCACGCACACACACACACACGGCTGCACGCACGCACACACACACACACACACGGCTGCACGCACGCCACACACACACACACACACACACACACGGCTGAGCGCATGCACACACACACACGGCGGCACGCACACACACACACACACACACACGGCTGCGCGCATGCACGCACACACACACACACACACACACACGGCTGAGCGCATGCACACACACACACACACACAGACACACACACACAGGTGACGGGCTTTACTACAGGCGCTTTATTATTTGTGCAGCCTTTTAAGGTATAGAGCTTTTGGCAAGTGACCACAGCACTTCTAATTTAACCTAATTACTGCCAGATGCCTCGATCCCCCCCCCCCCCCACACACACACACACACACGTGCAAACCAGCAAAATTAACTCACACCTCAACAAACACAACAGATGCAAAGATGTAGTTGGTTTATTCCTTCATTGATCACCTTTGCAACCTGAAAAATACATGCAATCACGACGCTCTGTGTGAAAAACATGCACACGCCGCAGTCAGACCGAAATAAGGCGTGTGTGTGTGTGTGTGTGTGTGTGTGTGACCCACAGGAAGTGTTCGAGGAGAAAACGGGCGGCAGAAGATGGCTGCCATCCAAACTCATTTCCATGGTGATATTCTAACGACCCTTTCATGGGACACGCCAATCCGATTGGTCGGGGGCCGACACGCCGGTCACGTGACCGCAATCGAAGCAGGCGGGCTCCCTGATTGGCCCCTGAAAACGGAACCTTCGCAAAGAGCCAAATAGAATGTTCCGTCCCATTGAGATCCAGTGCGCTGGATAATTCCATGACATTCCATCCAGACATTAACACACAATCAGCGCTCGAGTGATATCTGATCTGCTATCAGCTCTAAACCCTCACCAAACCCCACCGGACCGTCCCACGGAAACCTGCCAAATCAATTTCAGAGGATTACCAGGAAAGATTGTGGAAATCTGGAAAGGTTTAAGTGGGACTCCAGGCAACCGGTGGAAGTGTAACCTTGGGAAGCAAAAGTCAACTGACAAACAGATGAGATGCTGTGTTTCAGTGGCAGTAGGACACGTGTGTGTGTGTGTGTGTGTGTGTGTGTGTGTGTGGAGTTGGTGACGTGCCAGTTGGCACACATATACTTGATTAACTGTCACCATAAACAATCAATCGATGGCAATAATTAAGAAAGGAATTTTAAAGGCACACACAGAAGCAGCTGCGTTCAAGATTTAATAAACACATTATTGGCTCATTTTCAGAATTTTGACGTTATTTAAAATATAGCTCAAAATCTAGGCCTGCTCTGAGATGGCTTAAAACCATAACTAATATTTTTTTCAATCAGTAATTATTGCAAAGGTACATTTAAAATATGCAAAGTAAATATAAAAAAACTTTAGTCAAAAATAATCAATTGGGTTTTACTAAATGAAACAAGGAAGACTGAAATTGAATAATTTTCATATGCACCAAGAGAACAGATTTATACATATATATAAATAAACTATAAACTATATATAAAGCATATAGCATTATTTAATTGACTATATTTTGCATATTTGTTGTGCATATTTGAAATGAAATGACACATGGCAACTTTCATGAACTTCAGAAAAGTTAATGCTTAAAGATCATCATTAATAATTTTATATTGCCAAAACAAAATAATATAGGATATATCATAAATATTCAATATATTTCCCGGCAGAAAACAACACACACATGAACACACACGCAGAAAGGGAAAAAAAGCATTTCTCATGTTTATGTCACTGTTGTGACCCCGTGACCTCAGAAACAGACCTGAGAACATGTGCGCGCACACACACACACACACACACACACACACACACACACACACACACACACAGCAGTTATTGTACTTGTGTTGTCCTCTGTGTTGTTTTTACGGATTTTGACATCAGACAAACTATTAGTACAAATCACTTGCAACTCGACTAGTGTGTGTTCAACTCTAGCGTTTACTAACCCTAACCTCACATCAGTGTGTGCAGAACAACACACCACAGGAGAACACACACATGAGATCCAGTGAGAGACTCCAGCAATGCCTCAAACTGTGCTCAAGATCCTTCCATCAATACCAGCTCAAGTGTTTCTCATCAAAACAAATGCAACATAACAGCAGAACATCTGAAGATACGACACACACACACACACACACCCACACACACACACACACACACACACACGTTATAGATCTGATCCACACTACACATGTGTTACTGAGAAAGACAAAGTGGACATTAAATA
>NW_026607364.1:55000-60000 GCF_029890125.1 Rhinichthys klamathensis goyatoka
AATGAATAAATACATTTTTAAAAATAAATTTAAAATAAATATATATAAAAAAGATATAGTATATTTTGTAAAGTATATATAAAAGTAGTATTTATAAAAGGATATTTTGAATTAGTATATAAATACACAAACAATAAATACATCTAAAACACATTTAAATTAATCTAAAATAAATACATAAATATTACAAATAAATAAAAAATATCTAAAGTAAATAAATAATAAAATTAATTTAAAATAAAAATATGAATAAAACTAATACATAAATAAAAATATTAAAAATAACACGTATATTTTAAATTGATATATAAATACACCATCAATAAAAAATAAAAAATAAAATCATAAGTATATTTTAAATTGATATATATATACACCATCAATAAATACATCTAAAATAAATTTAAATTAATCTAAAAACAAATACATAAATAAATCTAAAATAAAAATTAATAAATAAATAATCTAATGTAAATATATGAATAAAACTACTGTATAATAAATAAATAAAACAAATAAATCTCAAATAAACAAAATAAAAAATAATAAGTATATTTTGCATGACTTAATAAATAAATACACAAACAATAAATATATCTAAAATAATAATAAATAAAAGGTTTGCTAAGGTAAATCATTATCCTCTAAGTTTTAGTGCAGAAATAACCAGAAATTAAAAACGTCATTCAAATGATCAATGCTGGGTTGTTTCACCCCAACTTTGGGTCAAATGTGGACAAACCCAGCCATTGGTTACATTTTTGAATCACATTTTTAACCCAACGTTTGGGTTTGTCCGTATTTGCCCAAAATTGGGTTAAAACAACCTTTTTTTTTTTTTTGAGTGCATGTGTTGTAGTTTCTCAGACCGATTCTCTGACAAAACATATATGAATATATCAATAACTTAATGAGCTCAATCATGATGGAGTCGTGGGAAGCTGTAATATCTGAAGAAACTGCTCAGATTATCTAAACAATAATTAGTCCAGACAGAAAGAGAAACAGCGGCGATATCTGAAGAAGATGATCATTACATCTTCATTAAAGACACAGCACACACACACCGTTCACAAAGAGAGAGAGAGAGAGAGAGACGAATCTGCATCTGAATGTGAGAGTTCGCTCGTGTCACACAAACACTCTTATGAAAGACTTAATAAATTCAGCAAATGTGATATCTGAGCGGCTCAAGCGAGTCCGAGGGTTTCGACCAATCACAGTCCTCCGACGGCTCCCCAATACAGATTCTAACAAACATTAAACACAGTAAGGAGGCAATTATGTATGCATGATTTAATCTGCAACTAATTAATATGCAAATGTATTCATATGTTAGTTACTAAATTAAAAATGCAAAGCAGCCCTTATGGTGATTCTGTGATTTCGGCACAAACAGAATATTTGAAAATGAAAAAAAAAAAAGCACAAAAATGAGAGTAAAAGAAACTTGGGCGAGTTTAAGCTCCTCCGTTTAACAGCCTGTTGCTTCTGAAATATGCGTATTAGTTAGTGTTTATGAATGCACATGTCTCGGAGAGGGGTTTTAATGACGTATGTGTGTTTTGTAAGTCCGTGCAGATGGGCAGAGCCTCAGGACATCACACACACACCACACACACACACACACACACACACACACACACACACAGTCGTTCTCAGGCTCGGATCTGGTTAAAGGGCCGTTAACATCTGCTACCTGCCCGACATCAGCTCGCACGCGCGCAAGGCATTGTGGGACACGGACACACACACACACACACACACACTGGGGGAACTGGGCTTTAAAGTAGCGGATGACTAAATATGCATGATGAGCTGTAAACAAACTCTTTATATATATACATATGGTCAAATTTTGACAAAATACAATTATGACAAAGTAGGAATCATATCATAAAAGTCTAAATATATCTATAAAAAGTCATAGATATGAAATGTCAAAAGTGTCAAGTCAAAATTATGACATACTAAGGCATGATTAAGACAAAATTATGAGTCAAAATCATGACAAAAAGTCTAAATTATGAGATTTAAAAAAAGTCATAAATATGAAATGTCAAAAGTATGACATCAATTTTAATTATGACATACTCAGGCATAATTAAGACAAAAAAGTAATAATTACGGATCAAAATCGGATCAAAATCATGTAGAAAAAATCTAAATTATGAGATAAAAGGCATAGATATGAAATGTCAAAAGTATGACAAAAAAAGCTGCAATTATGACATACTACAGCATAATTAAGACAAAAAGTTGAAATTATGACGAGAAAAAGTAAAAAGCATGACATAAAACGTTTAAATTATGAGATAGTTATAAATATGAAATATGTCCAAAATATGACATACAGTACCAAGACATAATTATGAAATTTGGACAAAATGATAAACTCGTAATCATGACATAAGTCTAAATGATGAGATAAAAAGTAATTAATATGAAATGTACGACAAGTCGAAATTAAGAGAAAAAGTTGAAATGATGTCATAATTATGTCATAAAAGTATGATTGACAGTAAGGTTAAGTGGGTAAAGTAGTGTAATGTGTGTTTAACAGTTTAACGAAGTGTAATCCCGAGCAACAGAAGCTCCAGACACTGAGTGAAGGCTTCAGGAGACTCAAGGCAGAGTTACACACACACACACACTCTGATTGGTGACACTCGGGTCCTGCCAGCAGCCATGTGTCGATCTCTCTCTCTCTCTTTCTCTCTCTCTCATTATGAGCCGCTTCACAAACATCACCGATGAGATGGCTTTATAGATCTCAGCGGTTCTCATGAGTAAAGGGATGAAACGAGGAACAAAAGGAGACACAATCTGTGTGTGTGGAAGCCCAAAATTATGAGATTTAAAAAGAAAATCATAATTATGAGATAAAAAGCCAAACTAATGGCATAAAAAGTCAAAATGATGAGAAAAAAAGTCAAAGTTATGACATACTAAGTCATAATTATGAGAGAAAGCCTAAATCATGAGTTAAAAAGTCAATTTATGAAAGAAAAGGTGATGAAAATTAAGAGATCATAATTATGAAATAAGTCGAAATATGACATTATAAGAAAAAAATTCATAATTACGAGAGAAAAAGCTAAAGTCATGACATAAGAAGCCAAAATTATGAGACAAAAGTCAAAATTATGAAATAAGCTGAAATTGACAAAAAGTCAAAAATCATGACATAAAAATATGAAATTATGAGATACTAAGTAATAATTACGAGAAGTCAATTATGAGATAAAAAGTCAAAATTATGACAAACTAAGTCATTATTATGATTATGAGAGAAAGCCAAAATTAGTTAATAAAAAGTCAATTACGTAAGAATGAATGTCATGACAAAAAGTCAAATTATGTGATAGAAACTCATAATTATGAAATAATTTGAAATCTTGTTACAATCAAAATTATAACAAGTTGAAATTATGACACACTAAGTCATAATAATAAGATAAAAAGTCTAAATTTGATAGTCAAAATAGAAAACATGAGATAAACAGTCAATTTGCGGCACAAAATTATGACAAAGTCTAAATTCCTAATTTTCTGAAAATGTCATAGCTTCAACTTTTTAATCTCATAATTATGACTTGATATCTCTTAATTTTGTCATAATTATGATTTACCAAGCATGGAAATGGGCTTCGATATACAGTTCTCCTTTCAGAAAAGGTCTCAATAGTGTCTGAAACTGTGAGAAGTGTTGAGTTCAACATAACCTCAAACATGTCTCCTCAAGTCCACTCCTGTGTGTGTGATGAGTGTGTGTGTGTGATGAGTGTGTGTGTGTGTGTGATGAGTGTGTGTGTGTGTGATGAGTGTGTGTGTGTGTGATGAGTGTGTGTGTGTGTGTGATGAATGTGTGTGTGATAAGTGTGTGATGAGTGTGTGATGAATGTGTGTGATGAGTGTGTGTGTGATGAGTGTGTGTGTGATGAGTCTGTGTGATGAGTGTGTGTGTGATGAGTGTGTGTGTGATGAGTGTGTGTGTGTGATGAGTGTGTGTGTGTGTGTGTGATGAGTGTGTGTGTGATCAGTGTGTGTGTGATGAGTGTGTGTGATGAGTGTGTGATGAGTGTGTGTGTGATGAGTGTGTGTGATGAGTGTGTGATGAGTGTGTGTGTGATGAGTGTGTGTGATGAGTGTGTGTGTGTGATGAGTGTGTGTCATGAGTGTGTGTGTGATGAGTGTGTGTATGATGAGTGTGTGTGTGTGATGAGTGTGTGTATGATGAGTGTGTGTATGATGAGTGTGTGTGTGATGAGTGTGTGTGATGAGTGTGTGATGAGTGTGTGTGATGAGTGTGTGTGATGAGTGTGTGTGTGTGATGAGTGTGTGATGAGTGTGTGTGTGATCAGTGTGTGTGATGAGTGTGTGATGAGTGTGTGTGTGATGAGTGTGTGTCATGAGTGTGTGTGTGATGAGTGTGTGTCATGAGTGTGTGTGTGATGAGTGTGTGTATGATGAGTGTGTGTGTGTGATGAGTGAGTGTGTGTGTGTGTGAGTGTGAGTGATGAGTGAGTGTGTGTGTGATGAGTGTGTGTGTGATGAGTGTGTGTGTTTTATCTCTCCTGAGGAACTCAAGAAAGAGCTGATTCCTCATTAAAGTCTCGAGAGCAACACATGAGCAATAGCTGATCTGCGATCAGTTTTCCCAGCATTCATCAGCCGATACAGATCCTGTCATGAGCCGGCTCTCCCCCCCCAGTGCATGCTGGGACACCCGAGGCTGTGTCCTCCTCAAGCCCCAGACGGACAGAAATGAGTCTTAGGGTGTATTCACACCTGCCTTGTTTGGTTCGATTGAATCGAGCTCTAGTTCGTTTCCCCCTTTGGTGCGGCCCTTTTGGGCAGGTGTGAATACAGCAATCGAACTCGGGTGCGGACCAAACAACCGAACCGAGACCCAGCTGAAGAGGAGGTCTCGGTACGCTTCCAAACGAACTCTGGTACGGTTCGTTTACGGTGTGAACATGAACCGACCCAATTGCAAG
>NW_026607364.1:65000-67500 GCF_029890125.1 Rhinichthys klamathensis goyatoka
TGACAAACATGATATCATTACAAAAAGTTGAAATTATGAGCTAAAAAGTCTAAATCCATATTTTCTATGTAAAAAAATAGTATGTCATAAAAAATAGTCAGTATAATATTTCATAATGGAGGCATTTGAGCGGCAAAAATGACAAAAAACGTCATAAAAAGCAAAAATCATGGTCAAAAATCAAGACATGAGTTGAAATTATGAGATAAAGTCATAATGAGATAAAGTCAAGATTTCAGACGAATTTATCATATGACTTCATAAGACTTGAAATATATGAAATATAATATTTTCCATATAGTGAAAGTGCATGAGCAGCAAAAATGACAAAAAACATCATAAAAAGCAAAAATCATGAAGTCAAAAATCAAGACATGAGTCGAAATTATGAGATAAAGTCATAATTATGACACAAAAGTTGAAATTATGAGATAAAGGTCAGATAAAAGTCATTATTATGACATATAATGTCCAAATTGACAAAGAAATTGACATAAGGCATAATCATAATCAAACTCATAACTATTAGTTGAAATTATGACATACAAATTCTGTATTCCACAATGACAAACATGATATCATTACAAAGTTGAAATTATGAGCTAAAAAGACTAAATCCATAATTTCAATGTAAAAAAATAGTATGTCATAAAAAAATAGTCAGTATAATATCTCATAATGGAGGAATTTGAGCAGCAAAAATGACAGAAAAAAGTCATAAAAAGCAAAAATCAAGACATGAGTTGAAATTACGAGTCATAATTATGACACAAAAGTTGAAAATTATGAGATAAAGGTCAGATAAAAGTCATTATATGACATATAATGTCCAAATTGACAAAGAAATTGACATAAGGCATAATCATGAGATAAAAACTCATAACTATTAGTTGAAATTATGACACAATTTTGCATTCCATAATTAAAAAAATGATATCATTACAAAAAGTTGAAATTATGAGCTAAAAAGTCTAAATCCATAATTTCAATGTAAAAAAATAGTATATCATAAAAAACAGTCAGTATAATATCTCATAATGAAGCCACCTGAGCTGCAAAAATGACCAAAAAAAAAACGTCATAAAAACCAAAAATCAAGGACATGAGTTGAATTATGAGATAAAGTCATAATTATGACACAAAAGTTGAAATTCAGGTCAGATAAAAGTCCTTATTATGACATATAATGTTCAAATTGACAAAGAACTTGACATAAGGCGTAATTATGAGATAAAAACTCCTAACTACTAGTTGAAATTACGACATAAAAATTTTTGTATTCCATAATGACAAATATGATATCATTACAAAAAGTTGAACTTATGAGCTAAAAAAGTCTAAATCCATCATTTCTGTGTAAAAAAGTAGTAATAGTACGTCATAAAAAATAGTCAGTTATAATAATATCTCATAATGGAGGCATGTGAGCTGCAAGAAAAGCATCATGACAGTCGTCCATTTGTTTGGGAATCATAATTCAGACTGTTATGATGGATCCCGACTGCGTCCATTCACATGCACTCTCACTATATAACATGTATAATCTGAATATGATCATTTAGTCTGAGTAATAAAGTGTATTAACGTGCCGTTTAGAAGAGCAGCGTTCACATTCTGCTCAACGCTCCTCTTCTGTCGCACAGTCACGAGAGGAAATGATGATGACAGAATGTTCATTTTTGTCTGAGTTATTCCTTCTCGAGTCTCAAACACTAATTAAACTTACGAGATCACGCTGAAATTAGTCATTTCCCCTTTTTAAATTCTTTATGATGATGAATGGACTTCATGTGTGTCAGTGGAGCATCGCTGCAGGAAAGCAGCGAACGACACGCGCGCGTTCACTAATATCTCACCGATCTCACACAGGAAACCAAGCACATGTTCATTACAGACGTGGACGAGGTTCTGCAAGGCTTCACACACACACACACACACAGGTTCTCACACTCGGGTTCCAACACAAGCGCTGAGGACAGCTGGTGCGGGAGGCTGTTTCTTTCTTTCGCTGAGTTTTGGGACGAGGCCAAAGTCTTACCTCCGTCTGCACGCTGCCCGTCCGAGACCTGTCAATCAAGCCGTCGCCATGGAGACACACCTGACCTCTCTCTCTCTCGCTCTCTCTCTCTCTCGCTCTCATCGCTGCCTTCATCAAGAGCATCACAAACAGAAATGTTTGAGGGTTTCATTCGTGTTTTAGTGGCTGATGTTGGTCGTTGTGTGTGTGTGTGTGTGTGTGTCCACTGACACTACAGATGATCTGCATTTTAGGATGTGAACGGCAAAAATCGGACCATTTTATTACTATCTTTATGGTTAATCTCACAAAACCCGTTTAAGAACGTGTTCAGGCCATATTTAATCTCAAAAACAATTCCTTGGCAAATAAAAAAAAAATAAACACAATATTTTAAATACTCTTTATATCAGGTATGCCAAAAACTACTACAAGTAATTATAATTAAAAAATATAATTTTCCCCTATTGTAACAATCAACAA
>NW_026607364.1:72500-81985 GCF_029890125.1 Rhinichthys klamathensis goyatoka
TGGGTGTGCATGTGTGTGTGTGTGTGTGTGAGAGAGTGTATGTGTGTGTGCATGTGTGTGTGTGTGTGTGTTGTGTAGAGAGTGTGTGTATGTGTGTGTGAGAGAGAGTGTATGTGTGTGTGTGTGTGTGTGTGTGTGTGTGTGAGAGAAAGAGAGAGAGAGAGAGAGAGAGAGAGAGTTTGTGTCTATGAGAGGCAGTGTGTATGAGAGAGTGTGTGTGTGTGTGTGTGTGTGTGTGTGTGTATGTGTGTGTGTGTGTGAGAGAGAGAGTGTTTGTTTGTGTATTTATGTGAGTGTGTGTGTGTGTGTGTGGGTGTCAGTGTGTGCGAGTGTGTGTGTGTGAGTGTGAGTGTGTGTGTGTGTGTGTGTGTGTGTGTCAGTGTGTGGGTGTCAGTGTGTGTGTGTGTGTGTGTGTGTGTCAGTGTGTGTCAGTGTGTGTGTGTGTGAGAGAGAGATCATATCACTGATTGTAACGCACGCTGGCGATCACCGCTGAGTGTCATCGCTGCGTAAATGAAAAGCTGAACACAGGACTTACTGATGACGGCAATCCAGGAGGAACTTTCCGAACTTTCTTCGTCTGGACCTCTAGAAAAACAAAGAAACACAACGTTTAATGTCAACGATTGAGCATTTAAGAACTCACGGCGCTCGCAACGCCCAGCTCACGGGTTCGATTTCCCGGGGAACGCATGAACTAATCAAGAGTTTACTTTGAATGCAACATCTGCCGAATGCATGAGTGAAAATGAGTCACTAAACAAAAGCCTTCAAATTCACAGAACGTGTGACAGACAGTCGGTGTTGTGTGTGTGTGTGTGTGTGTGTCTGACAGAAATAAAAGCGGGTTTGTTGTGCCCTGAAGGCTGACACACACGTCCTCAAGGTTGGCAGCTCAAGGCTCGAGGTGACACAAATAAAAGTCTTTAAATGCACAAAAAGAGAAAATCAATAATCACTGCGAGCCCCTTTGACAGAAGAGATTAAAAAATAACAAATGAAAAATCACTGTTCTTGAAGATCCTGCCATGGTAAAACAGATGCAAGGATAACGGCAAAGACAGTGTGTGTGTGATGATGATGATGATGAAGGACTCACCCATGGAGTCGCTGTGCATGGGTCGCCGTCGAGGGTTTGCTGTGTAATGCTGGTAATATGGGAGCCCAGTTTAGTGGGAGACACCGTCTCGGGACTGACCATTCCCACTTCACCTCCCATGAGACTCGACTGGACACACACACACACACACACACACACACACAACAAGAGCCAGACGTTACACACGCTAGAAACACGACTGAATTAACAAACACGACAGACATTCCTGAGTTAAACACAGCGGCAGAGCAGAAGACCTCAAAGAAACACACACACACACATTATAGAAACTAGTGTTAAATTGTCAGAAATTGGGCTAAAAAAGATGTAATGTTGTATTAAAGCACGTTTTTATTTTTATTTTTTAAACCCTTGGTTTGCATTATATATATTTTTTAATTTGAGACAATTTGATCAAAGCAAACCTCAAAGAAACACACACATTATAGAAACTAGTGTTAAATGTCCAAAAATGGGCAATGTTGTATTAAAGCATGTTTTTTTTCTAAAGCCTTTGATTAGCATTATAAAAGTTTGAAATTTGAGACGATTGATTAAAACAACCTCAAAGAAACACACACACACCACACTATAGAAACTAGTGTTAAATGTCAAAAATTGGCTAGAAATGATGCAATGTTGTATTAAAGCACACATTTTTGTTATTCTTTTTTTATAGCCTTTGATTAGCATTATAAAAGTTTTGAAATTTGAAACGATTTGATCAAAACAACCTCAGAAACACACACACATTATAGAAACTAGTGTTAAATGTCAGAAATTGGGCTAAAAATGATGCAATGTTGTATTAAAGCACGTTTTTGTTTTTATTTTTTTTAAAGCCTTGGATTAGCATTATAATTTTTTTTAAAATTTGGGATAATTTGATTAAAACAACCTCAAAGATACATACACACATTATAGAAACTAGTGTTAAATGTCAAAAATTGGGCTAAAAAATTATGCAATGTTGTATTAAAGCACTTTTTTTAAAGCCTTTGATTAGCATTATAAAAGTTTTGAATTTGAGACGATTTGATCAAAACAACCTCAGAAACACACCACATTATAGGAGCTGCATGGGATAATACACTGAAACTCTGAAGCCGTGCAACAAATGTGCAAAAATACATTTTGCTCCAGTGCTTTTTTGACACAGTTTCTCTCTGAGATCATCTGTCCAACAACGTCTGCGACGAACCCACGGTTTCATCAAAACATTACAGGAGCATAATTAAACACAACGGTTTCATCAACAAAAAAAATGACAGATGCTCAAATAAAATGTTCAAATGTTGTATCAAAGCACACTTCTATTTCTTTTTTTTTTTTTTTTGAAAAAAAAGGTTTTAAAAGGCGTTTAATTAGATTATGAACGTTGTTGACACTTAAAATTCATTTTACCTTCATATTAAAGCCACAATTTCATCAAAAAACAACAGATGCTTGAAATGCTAATTTTGTGTTCAAAAAGTGATGCAATGTAGTATTTAAAGCACACAATGTTTTTAAAAAGCCAAAGGCCTTTAATTAGGATTATTAAATGATGTGACATTTTTACCTTCATAATTAAAGCCACGATTTCATCACACAGAATGACAGAAATACACAAAACATGCATGAAATGCTAAAAAAGTGACACAGCGTTGCATTAAAGCGGACAGCAAACGTTTAATTAAGATTATTAAAGTTGTGGTGTTTAAAAGTCTTCATAAAGGCACAATTTCATAAAAATTACAGAAATATACAAACTCTTGAAACGTCAATTTCACATTTCTGTTCTAAAAATTACGCAATGTTATTAATATGACATTTCAAGCATCTGTAATTTTTTGATGAATTTCTGGCTTTAATTATGAAGATCAAATTCACATAATTCACATCTTTTATAATCCTAATTAGGCTTTTTTTTATTAAAAAAAAAACGTTGCGTTTAATTAGGATTGTAAAAGTTGTGATGTTTAAAAGACAATTTGACCTTCATAATTAAAGCCACAATTTTATCCAAAAAAATTGATAAAATTATACAAACAGATGCTTGAAATGTCAAGTTTGCACTGAAATGTGATACACTGTTGTGTATTAAAGCACACAATGTTTTTACAAAGTCAAAATGCCTTTAATTAGGATTATAAAAGTTGTGATGTTTAAAAGACAAATTGACCTTCGTAATTAAAGCCATAATTTCATCAAAAGAGGCAGACATATGCTTGAAAATGTCAATTGTGCTAAAAAGTGATCAGTGTATTAAAACACACAATGTTTAAAAGGCCTTTAATTAGAATTATAAAAGCTTTGACGTTTACAAAACAATTTGACCTGTAATTAAAGACATATGAAGATATGAGACGACAATCCAGCATCCGTGTGTCCCAGCGAATCTCCCACACACTCTTCCAGCACACACTCTTCCCAGCACACACTCTTCCAGCACACACTCTTCCCATCACACACTCTTCCCAGCACACACTCTTCCCAGCACACACTCTTCCCAGCACACACTCTTCCCAGCACACACTCTTACCATCACACACTCTTCCATCACACACTCTCCAGCCACACTCTTCCAGCACACACTCTCCATCACACACTCTCCAGCACACACTCTTCCCATCACACACTCTTCCCAGCACACACTCTTCCCAGCACACACTCTTCCATCACACACTCTTCCCAGCATTCCCAGCACTCACACACTCTTCCCAGCACTCACACACTCTTCCCAGCACTCACACACTCTCCCAGCACTCACACACTCTTCCCAGCACACACTCTTCCCAGCACACACACACTCTTCCCAGCACTCACACACTCTTCCCAGCACTCACACACTCTTCCCAGCACTCACACACTCTTCCCAGCACTCACACACTCTTCCCATCACTCACACACTCTTCCCAGCACTCACACACTCTTCCCAGCACTCACACACTCTTCCAGCACTCACACACTCTTCCCAGCACTCACACACTCTTCCCAGCACACACTCTTCCCATCACACACTCTTCCCCAGCACACACTCTTCCAGCACTCACACACTCTTCCCAGCACTCACCACACTCTTCCCAGCACTCACACACTCTTCCCAGCACTCACACACTCTTCCCATCACACACTCTTCCCAGCACATACACACTCTTCCCAGCACTCAACACTCTCCCAGCACTCACACACTCTTCCCAGCACTCACACACTCTTCCCAGCACTCACAACACTCTTCCCAGCACTCACACACTCTTCCAGCACACACACTTCCCAGCACACACTCTTCCCATCACACACTCTTCCCAGCATTCCCAGCACTCACACACTCTTCCCAGCACTCACACACTCTTCCCAGCACTCACACACTCTCTCCCAGCACTCACACACTCTTCCCAGCACTCACACACTCTTCCCAGCACACACTCTTCCCAGCACACACTCTTCCCATCACACACTCTTCCCATCACACACTCTTCCCAGCATTCCCAGCACTCACACACTCTTCCCAGCACTCACACACTCTTCCCAGCACTCACACACTCTTCCCAGCACTCACACACTCTTCCCAGCACACACTCTTCCCATCACACACTCTTCCCAGCACACACTCTTCCCATCACACACTCTTCCCAGCATTCCAGCACTCACACACTCTTCCCAGCACACACACACTCTTCCCAGCACACACACTCCTTCCCAGCACTCACACACTCTTCCCAGCACTCACACACTCTCCCAGCACTCACACACTCTTCCCAGCACTCACACTCTTCCAGCACTCACACACTCTTCCCAGCACACACTCTTCCCAGCACACACTCTTCCCAGCACACACTCTTCCCAGCACTCACACACTCTTCCCAGCACTCACACACTCTTCCCAGCACTCACACACTCTTCCCAGCCACACACTCTTCCCAGCACTCACACACTCTTCCCAGCACTCACACACTCTTCCACACTCTTCCAGCACTCACACTCTTCCAGCACACACTCTTCCCATCACACACTCTTCCCATCAACACACTCTTCCCAGCACACAACTCTTCTCATCACACACTCTTCCCAGCACACACTCTTCCAGCTCACACTCTTCCCAGCACACACTCTTCCCAGCACACACCCTTCCCAGCACACTAGGGCTGTCAATCTTCCTCTATAATACTATTCGAATTCCATTCCTTATTTTATTTAATATCGAATAATATTCGAATATTAAATGTTCAATTTCATCCTATTATTAATATTTACGACTTTACTCAGGCTTTATGGATCGCCAATGCCACTATAGCATGTGGTTGTTGTTACACGTTCTGTCCACTAGAGGGATATCTAACATTACAATAAACATTTTATCGTGCTGAATATGGTTGAACGCTACCGATGGTTTTTCGGCTAATATCTCCGCTAAAACACCACCAAAAATTCTGAAACTTATATCGTTATTTTCAGTTCGACTAGACGGTTCCAACGAGTTTGGTGCTCGCCGAATCCGTTGAGTTTTCACCGAGATATTTGCGCTTCACGGGCGTTTTTTACGTTGTTAAACATTTACCATTTTTGACAGTATTGTTATGATGATACAGCGTGGATAACGTGCACAATTGTGTTACGATTCAAAAACGTTATTGTTCATCAGACGAAACAAAAGCATTTCATTTTCACATGTGTGAGCCAAGGTGGCGAGAAAGCAAGATTGCATATAAAAAAAATTATGAATGGGAATAGGAGCAGGCTTCACTCAATGATTAAACTTAAAACTTTAAGAATGCTGGCCTGATGATTAGAATAACGTTAAACAGGAAAGAGGCCGCACTATGCATAAATTGTTTTATTTGCACAACAAGGCACGCGCCGAAACGCGTTTGTGCAAATAAAACAATTTATGCATAGTGCGGCCTCTTTCCTGTTTATATATATATAAAAAAAAATTAAAATATACATAAAAAAACAATATTCGAATAGTAACTTCAGCATTCGAATAGTATTGATTTTTTAAATATTCGAATTATATTCGAATTTCGGAATTCGTATCCAACAGCCCTACAGCACACACTCTTCCATCACACACTCTTCCCATCACACACTCTTCCCATCACACTCTTCCCATCACACACGTTTCCCAGCACACACTCTTCCCAGCACACACTCTTCCCATCACACACTCTTCCCATCACACTCTTCCCAGCACACACGTTTCCCAGCACACACTCTTCCATCACCACTCTTCCCAGCATACACGTTTCCCAGCACACACTCTTCCCAGCCACACACTCTTCCCATCACACACTCTTCCCATCACACTCTTCCCAGCACACACGTTTCCCAGCACACACTCTTCCCAGCACACACTCTTCCCATCACACACTCTTCCCATCACACTCTTCCCAGCACACACGTTTCCCAGCACACACTCTTCCCATCACACTCTTCCCAGCATACACGTTTCCCAGCACACACTCTTCCCAGCACACACTCTTCCCATCACACACTCTTCCCATCACACTCTTCCCAGCACACACGTTTCCCAGCACACACTCTTCCCAGCACACACTCTTCCCATCACACACTCTTCCCATCACACTCTTCCCAGCACACACGTTTCCCAGCACACACTCTTCCCAGCACACACTCTTCCCAGCACACACTCTTCCCATCACACACTCTTCCCAGCACACACTCTTCCCATCACACACACTATTCCCATCACACACTCTTCCATCACACACACTCTTCCCAGCACACACTCTTCTCATCACACACTCTTCCATCACACACACTATTCCCATCACACACTCTTCCAGCACACTCTTCCCAGCACACACTCTTCCCAGCACACACTCTTTCCATCATCACACTGTTCTCAGCACACACTCTTCTCAGCACACACTCTTCCCATCACACATTCTTCCCAGCAAACACTCTTCCCAGCACTCACACTCTCTTCCCATCACTGACTCTTCCCAGCACACACTCTTACCAGCACACACTCTTCCCAACACACACTCTTCCCAGCACACACTCTTCCCAGCACACATCTTCCCAGCACACACTCTTCCCATCACACACTCTTCCCAGCACACACTCTTCCCAGCACACACTCTTCCCAGCACACACTCTTCCAGCACACACTCTTCCCAGCACACACTCTTCCCAAAACACACTCTTCCCAGCTCAAACTCTTCCAGCACACACTCTTCCCAACACACACTCTTCCCAGCACACACTCTTCCCAGCACACACTCTTCCCATCACACACACTATTCCCATCACACACTCTCCCATCACACACACTCTTCTCATCACACACTCTTCCCAGACACACTCTTCCCATCACACACACTATTCCCATCACACACACTATTCCCATCACACACTCTTCCCATCACACACTCTTCCAGCACACACACTCTTCCAGCACACACTCTTCCCATCACACACACTATTCCCATCACACACTCTTCCCATCACACACACTCTTCCCAGCACACACTCTTCTCATCACACACTCTTCCCAGCACACACTCTTCCCATCACACACACTATTCCCATCACACACTCTTCCCAGCACACACTCTTCCCAAAACACATTCTCCCAGCACACACTCTTCCCAGCACACACTCTTCCCAGCACAGACTAATCCCATCACACACTCTTCCCATCACACACACTCTTCCCAACACACACTCTTCCCAGCACACACACTCTTCCCATCACACACACTCTTCCCAACACACACTCTTCCCAGCACACACTATTCCCATCACACACTCTTCCCAGCACACACTCTTCTCATCACACACTCTTCCAGCACACACTCTTCCCATCACACACACTATTCCCATCACACACTCTTCCCATCACACACTCTTCCCAGCACACTCTTCCCAGCACACACTCTTCCCAGCACACACTCTTCCCATCACACACTCTTTCCATCATCACACTGTTCTCAGCACACACTCTTCTCAGCACACACTCTTCCCATCACACATTCTTCTCCAGCACACACTCTTCCCAGCACTCACACACTCTTCCCATTCACTGACTCTTCCCAGCACACACTCTTCCCATCACACATTCTTCCCAGCACACACTCTTCCAGCACTCACACACTCTTCCCATCACTGACTCTTCCCAGCACACACTCTTCCCAGCACACACTCTTCCCAACACACACTCTTCCCAGCACACACTCTTCCCAGCCACACACTCTTCCCAGCACACACTCTTCCCAGCACACACTCTTCCCAGCACACACTCTTCCCAGCACACACTCTTACCAAAACACACTCTTCCCACACACTCTTCCCAACACACACTCTTCCCAGCACACACTCTTCCATCACACACACTCTTCCCATCAACACACTCTTCCCATCACACACACTCTTCCCAGCACACACACTCTTCCCAGCACACACTCTTCCCATCACACACACTCTTCCCATCACACACACTCTTCCCATCACACACACTCTTCCCAGCACACACTACACACTCTTCCCAGCACACACTCTTCCCAGCACACACTCTTCCCATCACACACACTCTTCCCATCACACACTCTTCCCATCACACACTCTTCCCAGCACACACTCTCCCATCACACACTCTTCCCATCACACAGTCTTCCCAGCACACAGTCTTCCCAGCACACAGTCTTCCATCACACACTCTTCCCAGCACACACACTCTTCCCATCATTACACTGTTCTCAGCACACACTCTTCCATCACACACTCTTCCCAGCACACACTCTTCCCATCATTACACTGTTCTCAGCACACACCTCTTCCCATCATTACACTGTTCTCAGCACACACTCTTCCCAGCACACTCTTCCCATCAATACACTGTTCTCAGCACACACTCTTGCCATTATTACACTGTTCTCAGCACACACTCTTGCCATCATTACACTGTTCTCAGCACACACTCTTGCCATCATTACACTGTTCTCAGCACACACTCTTGCCACATTACACTGTTCTCAGCACACACTCTTCCCATCATTACACTGTTCTCAGCACACACTCTTGCCATCATTACACTGTTCTCAGCACACACTCTTGCCATCATTACACTGTTCTCAGCACACACTCTTCCCATATTACACTGTTCTCAGCACACACTCTTGCCATCATTACACTGTTCTCAAGCACACACTCTTGCCATCATTACACTGTTCTCAGCACACACTCTTCCCATCATTACACTGTTCTCAGCACACACTCTTCCCATCATTACACTGTTCTCAGCACACACTCTTGCCATCATTACACTGTTCTCACAGCACACACTCTTCCCATTATTACACTGTTCTCAGCACACACTCTTGCCATCATTACACTGTTCTCAGCACACACTCTTGCCATCATTACACTGTTCTCAGCACAC